>NW_022145827.1:1567063-1650053 GCF_002938485.1 Sitophilus oryzae
ATATAGAGAGATGGACAAAAATTCTAATGCTGGGCGGTATCCAGTGACAATATTCTGTGGCTATATAATATCGCGGTGTATAACGGGTTGCATAATCGTAAAATTTAAATAAAATAATATTTAACCATAAAATTATAGTAAACATGATGCAAAAACAATAGTTATTTGCGATAATTTATGAGCTAGCACAGAGAGGTCGTTGCGAGGAAATTTGACTGTTACAATTGTCTCTGTATTAGTTCTTCAGAGGTTCCAACTGTCTTTTCATCTGTTTGGAGGTCTTCCAGGCTGTCTATTACCGAGCTATGCGTGGTAGCCTGTTTTCTTCCATGCGTTTTACGTATGCGAACCCTTGTCTTTTTCTCTGTCTACCCCACCTTACCACATCCTGAATTCCACATTATTGTCTGATAGTCTTCCCCATTACGATTCTTAGGTTACTCACTTCAGCAACCCTTAACATGCCTTTGGTTTTGTTTGTTTAGGTCTTCTATGCTATATATATATATATGTTATTATTCTGCCAGAACGAATAACAGATGGAACACCAAAATTACAGCACGGTACCCATAAAGAATTAAGAGACCTAGAGGAAGACCAAACCTGAGATGAAACTGAATAAAAAATATTAGGAAATTATAAGAGATAAAGTATGCACTAGGATGTATTTCAGGAAAGTATTTTAATTTTAACTGTTAATTGTTGAATTTTTGGCTTCCTTTCAGATCACTTTATATAATTATAAGATATGAATAAATATATTTCGAAATATATTTCAGAGATATTAATAAATAAAAAAAATATATTTTTTTGCCTTTCTTAAAAAATTATTAAAAATACAAGAACAGTCCTGAAATCAAAACTATATTAGATATATATCTTACTTTGCTATGAATATGGTAATCGTAAATCATACAGGATGTTCAAAATTCTACACCAAACTTTCTAAAATGTAAAATAATTTTTCCTCGTTTTTTTTAATTAAACACCCTGTATATTATTTTTTCAGTAGATGGAGAATTAAAAAATGTACAGGGTGGGTCAAATTCGACGCTTTTAAATGGAAACGCCCTTTTCTATAGGAGATAGACAAAAACTAATATCGGTGTCTGGAGCTCAATTCTCATCAAAAACATGATGGTGAAAACCGCACATCAATATCTGTTACCGTTTCAGAGTTACGGGGTGTTTTTCAAAAATGTGCATTTTTAATAAATCGCTGTAACTTTTTTGCTATGGAAAATTTTGTATTTCTATGAAAACATTTCCAAAGCACCTTTTTACGTAGAATTTAATGGTTTAACTATAATTTTTTTAAAATTAATAATTTAAGAGTTATCGACATCGACAAATTGATTTTTTATTTAGGACACCCTCTATATTTTTAATTAACTGAAAAGAATTTAAAATTACCTTTCAAAAAATATAGCACACTTGATATTTTGCTTTAATCCCCTTCGAAATACAGAATTTTTAAAAGTTCGCCACTTTTAACTAGTAGGCTTTGGACCACTTATTGATGGTATGCCCTTAATGGAACTCGAAAACATATTTTCCAGCAAGACGACGCACCGCCTCTGAACGCTGAAGTTATCAGCAAATTTTTGCAGCCAATTTCAAGAATAATTGAATAGCTAACCAAGATCCCAGCCGTTGGCCGTCGAAACCGCTTGACTTAGTGCCCATTTATCTAATCCTATGGATATATTTGCGGAAGAATAAAGGTTCCTTATTCTTCCGTATAATCTAGACAAGAATTAGAAATACTTAGCAGTTATGAGAGGGTATCTTTCACCCCTACTGAGTTAATGAATTCCGCGAGAAATGTTCAAAAACTGCCCGTCTGTCCATAACAGAAGACGGTCGATATGTCGAACACCTGTAGCAAAATCTCATGTCTTGGTTTGCTATTTATTTTTATTGTTATTAGATATAGTTTAAATGTGTTCATGTTGGTTAAATATATTTTAAATTATTATAAAATTATGCATCTCTCACAGCAAATATTATTTTCGTTTTAATTGATGTTCACAGCTAGATTTTTTTTGGGTTACAGCCGGTGCCGTTCAAAGCCTACTTATTTAAGCGGGCGAATTTTTATATACTCTATATCTCGAAGAAGAATCGAGCAAAATATCAAGTGTGTTATATTTTTGGAAAGGTAATTTTAAATTCTTTTCAATAAATTAAAAATACACTGGGTGTCCATATAAAAAATAAAATTTTCTGATGATAATTCGTAAATTATTAATTTAAAAAAAATTATACTTAAACCATTAAATTCTACGTAAAAAGGTGCTTTGGAAATGTTTTCATAAAAATACAAAATTTTCCATAGCAAAAAAGTTACAGCGATTTGTTAAAAATGCATATTTTTTAAAAACACTCCGTAACTCCGAAACGGTAACAGATATCGATATGCGAGTTTCACCATCATGTTTTTAACAACAGTACAGGGTGGGTCAAATTCGACTCTTTTAAATGGAAACACCCTTTTCTATAGGAGATAGACAAAAACTAATATCGGTATCTGTAGCTCAATTTTTTTCAAAAACACCATCATGTTTTTGACAAAAATTGAGCTACAAACACCGATATTAGTTTTTGTCTATCTCCTATAGAAAAGGATGTTTCCATTTAAAAGCGTCGAATTTGACCCACCCTGTACATTTCTTGTATTTAGAGTATATAACGGTTTTGCAGATATTTCATATGGCATTTTCCACGGTAAATTTTTATCAAAGCCACCCATTGATTTTTCTCTCACATTTTACCGTTGAAAGAGCAATATGAAACAATACTGCGTGTATCTACGAAACCATTAAACATTCTGAAATACTTTAAATACAAAGAATGTTAATTTTTTTAACTCTCCATATAATAAAAAAAATAAATACAGGGTGATCCATTAAAAAAACAAAGTAAAATTATTTTACATTTTAGAAAGTTTGGCGTAGAATTTTAAACACCCTGTATAATTTAAAATTATATTATTTATAGCAAAGTTAAGTATAGACCGTCTAAAATAAATATCTAATAGTTTTGATTTCAAGACAGTTCTAATATTTATAATAATTTTTAAGGAAGGTTGAAAAATATATATTTTTATTTATTTATTCATCTCTGAAATTATAGAAATAAACTTGCGTGCGTAGAAATCGGCCCACTGTAAACTTTTAACTTTAACTCTGACTTTTATAATCTGTTTATCAGACCAAGAAAACAATATGAGCTGTTTTAAAGACAATTTAACATACTTTAATATGAATATAAATTTATCCAAACTACTTATCTTTTATATGCGTAGCAACGGGTAAACAAAAATGAAAGGCATTTGTGTTGTGGTGACAATAAGAATAAAAAAACTTATCAAATATCGCAATTACTACTTTACTGTTACTTTGTAATCGAAATTTGCACATTGTTCTTTCATTGTTTGATTTGTTGTGTTTCATTGTTTGATTAGTGTTTCAATTTAATGCATACATCACGGAAAAAAGCTGCCAAAGTAATCGCTTTAATCGAAAATGGACTTAAACAGAGAGCTGCAGCTCGGCAACTATATATGACACGCGGAGCGGTTCGAAGAGTGTGTGAACGATATGAGGAGACTCGATCCTTTCGTAGGCGACCTGGAACTGGTCGAAAGAGATATACAACGGATCGTGATGACCGCTTTATTGTGTCTACAACATTAAGAAACCGGCATCTTAATGCTATTCAGGTGCAACAACAGCTCCGTGAAACACGAGGAGTGACTGTTAGTGAGAGGACAGTAAGACGAAGATTGAAGGAAAGTAACATGACCCCCAAAACACCCGCAATTGGTCCAAAACTTACCCCAGCTCATCGTCAAACACGCCTGCCTTATGCACGGAACATCTGAATTGGCCACTAGAACAATGGGAATGTGTTTTATTCTCAGATGAGACCCAGGATATGCCTCTATGGTAGCGACCGAAGAAGAAAAGTCTTCCAGAGGCCAGGTGAGCGATTCGCAGAATGCTGCATTGAGGAGCGGATTGCTTATAGAGATGGTTTCGGCATGATCTGGGGTACAATTTCTATGACTGCGCGAACCGACCCAGTTTTTATCCGTTGGGACGACGCGACCGTCGCGTACGAGAAAGGAGATTTAACTGGTGCTACGTATATTGAGGAGATTTTAGCAGTTCATGTGGTACCTTACGTCGACTACATTGGAAGCGAATTCACTTTCATGGCATGCGAGAGCACACACATCAAGAATCGTACACGATTACATTTCAGAAGACGGTTTTCGGGTTATGGAATGGCCAGCATACAGTCCAGACTTAAACACGAAGAACATTTATGGGATGAGCTAAAACGAAGGATTCGTGCTAGACAAAGAGTCCCAACCCTCATTCATTATCTATACAACATTAGACACTATATTATTATAAACATTTTTTTCTGATTTAGCTGAAATTTTGAATGCGCGTATAAGTAATTTTAAAAAAATAAGAAACACATTACCAAAAATCGTAATAATCAATAGTAAATATGTAAAAAGTAAAAATAAATATGTAAAAATATGTAAAAATTAAAAATAAACGATTAAAAAAAAAGTCGCCTTGACTAGGACTCGAACCTGCCTTACTACGGCTCCAACGTCATAGCAGTGTAAAGTCCTAACGCTTTAACCACGCGGCCACCAAGGACTTGAAAGATTCTATGTAAAATTCTTACTTAAAAGATAATGTTTAGTGACAGTACTTTTTTATTTATAAACATTTATTTAATTCTGTTTTTAGTATTTGTTCTTATAGCGGCAACATAGATACATTATCTGTAAAAATTTCAACTGTCTAGCTATAACGGTTCATAAGATAGACCTTTGTGACATACGGACCGACAGCGAAGTCTTAGTAATAGGGTTCCCGTTTTTACCCTTTGGGTACGGAACCCTAAAAAAGAGTTCTTTATAGTATTTCAACTTTCTGACATAAACATTCTAAAAAAATGCGAAATCCATTTTATAGTTATCAACTGCATCAATATTTACAGCAAAAAATGTTAAAAAGACAAACTGAAAATAAATAGTAGGTTAATTAAGGCTGACTGCCAACCGAAAACCTGAATTATAATTTATTTGTCGATTTTTATCCCGATGGCTAAATTGAATCTTGATAGCCGTCATTAATACGTTTAATACCTTCATCTTTAGCATAAATAATAATCTCCTCGTCCAAACAGACACTGCAATAATCTGCGGCTTTTTTCCTTCCTGCTATCGTAAAAATATCGTACAGGGACGATAACAGACGTGTACTGTATCAAAGATGGGCATTCCATAGCTAACAGCTTTCAGATAACTTATGGATTAATCGTAATATCTAGTAGATAATCCAGTTTAAGTATCACATAACCAGAAAAAGTCTAGGTTTTTATTGGAAAGATGTATTTTTTGACTCGTTGCCAAGGAGAGTTTTAATTAACATATGAAATAATGTTATAAACTTGTAATAAAATCGTATTAATAATATGCTGTATTTAAATGTATTTGCAAGCAAAAAATATTAGCTATTATAGTGAATATGATATTAATTATAAAATGGACTGTATAAGACTAAAGTCGGTCCTACACGATGTTTCCAACGTTTTTGCCTATGTTATAGGGCTTTTTTCTCTCTACAATTTCCTGTCTCACAATGTACCGTTTGTGTCGGGGAAGGGATCATAGTTTCATAGTTGTCGATTTTCGAAAGAAATCAGTACATCTATATTATTTCGTATATTTTTCATCTTATTAATTTTATGGAAACTACTGTTCATTAAAATGTTGAATCCTATGTTATAGGGCTTGTTTCTCTCTACAATTTCCTGTCTCACAATGTACCGTTTGTGTCCAGGAAGGGTTCATAGTTTCATAGATGTCGATTTTCGAAAGAAATCGGTACATTTATTTTATTTCGTTTATTTTTCATTTTATTGATTTTATGGAAAGCACTGTTCATTAAAAAGGGGTGCCAGGGGTATTGAAGCGATACATATAGCCTAGCTTGCCCAAAAGTCAACGTCACCTTCACGTGGTGCACCCTGTTTACACAAACGAGGCTCTGACGTCCGAGTATAGGCGGTATAACCTTATACAACCCTCAGACCTACCATCTTCTGGGGAAAAGGAGTAGTAAACTACACCTATCCAGCCGAGAACGTAGCACAAGGGAACTATCGTCGCGGTCCTCACTGTGCCATAGCCATCCCGTGCTACAGTTGCAGCTAAAACTGTGCGGCAGCGTAACCGCCACAGTTAAACCTTTTCACGCAGCTTACACACAGCAATGATGAAACATTCGAGTAGGACAAAATTATCATCCGGAGGTAAAATACCCCCTCAATCGGATCTCCAGGAGGGGGGGCCTACTCGAACGTATCATCGGAGAAACAAAAAACATCAATGTTTCACGTTTTCGGCGTGGAACGTCCACACTCTACTGGACAAGATGTTTTTTTACTCATATGTAGCTATCGAAATTCATTGAAATTAGAAATTAGTGAACATGTCTATTGCTTCCAACTTTTTCAAGTGCGAATGCTCTGCTCCAGTAGATTATAGGTAATGTTGGGAATAATCAGATGAATTCAATCCTCGAGTATTAATTCTCGAGGATTCTACTAATCGAATGATCATCCGAGGAATCCTCAGTCAAAATTAACATTTTTTTTTACATGCCCAAGATTTGAATACTCGAGTGACTGACTATTTTTCACTGAAGTGATCTCATCACTAGTTAGAAGCTCATCAGTAGATAGTTTTAGGATTTAGATTAGTTTCACAATGGAGGTTTTCTAGTTTCAATATTTTTTTTTAAATTACATATTTTCAACAATATATTACGATATACCTACATAACTTCAAAAATTATCTAAGGCATTAATAAGCATTTACAATAAAAAGATAAGAACTCAATTTAAGCCGCGGAAGGTTTTAACATCTAATTTGGTTCATTAAATCGGTATTACCGAGTGGCGATGTTGTATTTTTTACGCCATATTGGATCTCACAAAATGAGTTATTAACGATATTTATATTTTCCTTATTTTCTATATCAGTGGAAGGGATTAAAATTAATCGGCAACTTCATTAAGGATTTTAAGAATTACAAACTCGGTAGCTGGAAGATGCAAAGAAGGTATTAAAATTAAATTGGATATTCAGAATATGTCAATTGTATTACTAGCAGCGGAATTCTTTATCAGAGAATTTTACCAGAAAAGGATTTTGTATTATTTTAAAGTATTTAAAATTTGTGATTTTTTATTTTTTCGTACTTGCACTACCACAACTTTATTAATCAAAAATTAATATTATATTTAATTTTTATCATATTGCCAAAAAATTTAAATTAATTCTGCCTAAATAAAGAATTTAATAAAGCGTTGTATTTTCACAGAGGTTATGATTTTTTGACGATATTCAAAGTTTTTCAATAAAGTTACAAAAAAAAACAAAACTAATATTTTTGATTTTGAAAGAATGATCACAGATTAGGTATACTATATGTATACAGATAAAAATCCTATCCCTAATTCGTTGTACGAAAATTGTTTTTTATGACGATGTGCAAAGGAGTAAAATTTCCTGTGCGCAAAATTAAACGCGCGTAAAATAATAAACAGCGTAATAGAGAGATATCGCTAAACCGAATAGCGTGCATGGACATTAATAGGGTCAGGTGTTATTTCCTTTACGTGAGGTGGTATTAACTCTCTTCATTTATAGTTATCGGATCGCAAAGAATTCTGTTCGCGTCGCGTCCGCTATTTAAACTTAACCTAACTTTGAAATTGTTTTGTTTACTAGCTATTTTAAAACTAAGGAGCTAAAGTGCTTATTTCCAGTGCTTTATTGTTCAACGTCTGCCAGTGGGTTTAGGGCAACAAGCAACAAATTCTCTTAGAAGGGCTAAGTCGTCATCTGCTTTAAACCTAAGCCTCTTTATAGGTTCTTTAATATTGGAAGAGGTGGAATCCATATTTTGGGCCATATTTATTTAATTAAAACTAATCCCAGCTACTTAAATATTAAATTACCTAATAAAACTAAAGTAATAATTCAAAACAATTCAAACATAACCTAAAATAAAAGATCTCGCCGGCCGGCCCCGGTTGTCAAATACCCGCACATGCCCATTTAAGCAATTTTTAAACGTTATTTAGAAACAGCGCTTGGTGTAATTGATCCGCAAATTACGTCAGGCGGTAACGTTATAGCTGGTGTTGCGTTAAAAATTCACTCGCGCATATCGTAACCATGATAAGGTACACGTAAATAGTGCTTGACGCTATTCGGTTTTCCGATATCTCTCTAATATCTGTGCCGGTCAGGCGCTGTGCACAATTTTAGAGGCCATAAGTGGGCTTGCTATGTGCGCAAACTAGTAACCTAACTAGTACCCGATTTCGAAAATTGAAACCACGAAAAACAATAATGAAAAAACAAAGTTTATAATCTGTATAATCTGTGGTATGATGGTGCGAACACGCCAAAATAAAAAAAAATCACAAATTTTATAATTGTTTATTGTCGAGTCAGCTCTCAGCTTCATTAAAACAGATAGATACACATTTCTTATAATTCTCTATATTACGATGATATCGTTAATTAAGTATTTTAATCCTTATGTTATTAAAAGCGTTTAATCCACAACTTTATGCAAAAATATTTCAAACGCTTTGACAGGTTAAACTAATAACTTTAGAGTAATTTAATTACTAATTTAAAAATACCGATAAGTAAGCTCATTACAAGCATATTATATAGTTCAAGTAGGTATATTGCGTTGTAGTAGGTACAGTGGCGCCATGTAATATGTTGCAGTTATTGTGTTAATTTAAAATGAAATAAAAATAATAATTGAAGAGATATACAGTATCTCTGATTGTCTTTACAAGAGAAAAAACTTTTTTATTATTAACATTTTGAGAAAAAATGCATTCTTCATAAAGTGTTTGTTGAGTTCAAATTTATTTGTTTAGTTGTTATTACAATAAGAACTGCAACCATACATGGTAGTTGTAAGTTTATCTATTAGGATTATTAGTTTTGTTTAACCTGATCATTCGAAAAAGAGTCCCAAAGAATAGTTTTTATTTCATTTTTATTGTTGCTTATAATGTTTATCTCCAATTTTTATAGTATTTTTATCAAAAATATCAACACATTTATCATCTTGTTCAATTTATTTAGTAAGAGGTTATAAAATATATCCATATTAACGCAAAATAAACAACAGAAATACATAATAAATGATCGATAGTATGATCTTAAATAACACCCTTTATATTCAATGTAGGATCGGACTAATACCAATATTTTGTTTGCTGGGCCATACCCATTTGTGGCCCATATGCAAAAACGCAACAATAAAAAAAATAAAATAAAATAGTTTTTTTATGTTTTGCACTTCGCGTGGCAGTCAACGTGATAATCCTATAGCAATGATAAAAATCAGGAAGAAAAAAAGTAAAATAAGTTTATCCACTGCCCATAACAGGTGCAACTCTACAACAAAACATTCCAATTGTTATTTAGACGTTACATATTACACTGCAATTCCGACTTATAATGAAACATAGATGTTAGCGAACTGTTTTTTCAAATCTGTTATTTTTTCGGAAGCAACAATTGTTGTGAGTTTCGCAGAACTATTTTTGTGGCGTAAAAATACTTATACTTAGTTACTTGCTACAAAAAATATATATACTAAGTATTTGCAACACATAATTATTTACCTGCCGTAAGTAATAGTCAGAAGCCCTCAGGTACCATTGATGAAGATAAATTCTTCCGTGAAACTCATCAATATTTAAGTGCCAGTGTTAGTCCAGAGCTTTCAGATACCAGTACTACTGAAGATAACTATGAAGATGATACAGAACTCTGAAGGGGCCAAGAAAGGGATTGAATCAGAAGAAAGCATGAACAATAATAATATAAACAACAGAAGAAAACGACAGATAAAATCAGATAAAGACGAATGGATAAGAAACAAAAATAAAAGGCTAAGAATGCAAGGCAAGGCTTATTAAGGATTTAAGAAAAAGAAAGGAGAAAAGATCAAGCAAAATCAACCACGAAAAGCAAGATCGTTGAAGGAGACTTGTAATTCAAGCAAATGCCTAAAATCTAAAGTGAGGTAATATGGGTAGGATTTTACAGATAATTGCCGGCAGGATATATTCGAAAAATTCTGAGGTCTTAACTGGGATCAGCGCAAGACCTTTGTAGCGTCACATGTATTATAAACCCCAACTTTTAAAAGGACTAAAGAGCAGTCAAGAAGATTATATAGGCTCATACTATCTAAATGATGGAAAGGAGAAACTACACTTATGTCGGGCTATGTTTGTTAACACGTTGGATACCAGATATAAAACTATTCAATACTGGGTGGATAAGAGAATTGTTTTTTTTAGTTGCAACTTCTCCTAAATGTAAAAAAGTCTGGACGAAATTCTCCTATATAAGTCAAACAATATCTGCTATCTAAAAAATCAAATGCAGCACACTTAATTACATATCTATGAGTGAAAAATAATTCAATGTCAAGCAATTCATATAATTATTAGATTTTTTTGTCTCCTGTAAAATTTAGGTTAAATGACATAGGAGCTATTGCCAGGTCACCGACGTTATGCTACTTCTTAATTAAATAACAGTTTCAGAATAACAGATTGTTAAATAACAATCCATCTTATTAGAGTTTCATATCAAAACATTCCTTTCACCTATTAAGATAATTAAAGAAATAATTTTAATAAACCAACTTATTAAATTAATTAATTTAATTTATTTTTTATCGGTCGGACCGCCACTGCTTAAGTGGCTGGATAAATCTTAACTCTCTACATAAATTATAATTTTCTAATTGGTCCTGAACATTTTGAAACCTAATAAAATTAGTATTTAACGCCTTGTGCTATGGAACGATTATCAAGACTCCATTGGTTGTGATAATTTATGTGATTATATTATAGCTCTCTTTAAAATTAATTCTCATTAAGGGTGTTAGATATTTTCCGTTCTTTATATTAATTCTAGACACGCTTGAAATAAAACTGGACGTCTCTCTGGTCGGTTTTCTTTCAATCTAATTGTATTCATTAGTTAACATGACCAGCCCATTTGTGTAAATTATTTAAAATCTTTAGATATTCTACTACACAATTATTATGAGCAGTATTTTTTTATACAAACATACATAGCTACCGGGTGTTGCATCGTCGGACAGGACATAGGAAATCCCATGTAAATTTTAATAGGGTCAATTATTGACTTACCTAATTATTTTAGAAAATAGTTCTATTTAAATTTATTGAAGAGCACTAAAACCCACATTCAAAAGAATAAATTTAGATATTTTTGATTAGCTCGTTTACGAGTTATCGCCGATTTCTTTTTAAATATTTTTCCTTTCTTATGGCCCTGTATTTACTTATGAGCACCAGTCAAGGTAAAAGATAACTGTCAAATGAAGTTGTCATTTCAGAAATTTACCTATTTAGTGCTTTATTATTATTGAAAACTCATTCCTACATCGGAAATCCTAAAGATGTATTTATAAATAGGTACAAATTAATATGAATTAAAGTAAAATAAAGTAATCAATTACAAGGTTAATTATAGTATTATTACAATATTCAATAACTTATTAATTTAGGTACTATTAAATTGTTAGAACTTTAGGATGTTCAAATATTCCTCCATCGACTGCTAGACAATACCCAAGCGATCATAAAATTCTCTTCTTACATTCGTTAGTTGGTAAACTGAAATTCTATTGCATTCGGCAGAAATAGCATTTTTTAACTCGTCTAGATTTGGGTATTTTTTCGTTTCAAAATTCGAAACGCTGTAGTGTGATCTATTCCTATTTCATCCACAAGTTTCCTTGTGCTGATCTTTCCATCGTTCTCTTCCACGCACAATAAAACTTCCAAGTCGGTATCGTTTCTTGCATCTTCTCTTTGTTCCTGCCTTGCTTCACATCTGCAGTTATTTATTAGAGTACCTTTGGTCTCAAATCTCTGGATATTCCTTGCGATTGTAGATTTTCCAGGTATCGGTCTATTCGGATACAGAGCAGCAAACATGTCCGACACCTTTTGATAACTATTTCCTTGATAATACCATTTAATCATCAATACTTTTTCTTCGGTAGTGTAATTCATGGCTAATATTTTCGATGTAGGTATGAGTTTTAATAATAATAATAAAGCACTAAATAGGTAAATTTCTGAAATGACAACTTCATTTGACAGTTATCTTTTACCTTGACTGGTGCTCATAAGTAAATACAGGGCCATAAGAAAGGAGAAATATTTAAAAAGAAATCGGCGATAACTCGTAAACGGGCTAATCAAAAATATCTAAAGTTATTCTCTTGAATGTGGGTTTTAGTGCTCTTCAATAAACCTAAATAGAATTATTTCCTAAAATAATTAGGGAAGCCAATAATTGACCCCATTAAAATTTACATGGGATTTCCTATGTTCCTATATGGGATTATATGTATACCGGACATATTTTAACACAGGAAATGTTTATGCTCGTATATGGGGGCCAAATTTCGAGTTTTCTTTGAAGGTCGTCAGCAACGGTGTCGCACTAGCCCCACAGTCGACCAAATAAAAGTATCAAAAGTTAGTTAGTCCCGACAATATTACTTGACGACTATATTTGCAAAGGTTACAAAACAGTACTATTTTTGTAATTTTTTATTTGGGTTTTGACAATTATTTATGTTGTTTGTAATGTAACGATATTTTTATTTAGGTATTGATATATTTCAGAAAGGATTTAAGGATTAAAAGATATAATATATTTACTTAATTTCAAGATATCTGCATGAAAAATCAAGGCTATTTTTATAGGGTGTTATAAAATGGATTATGAATATTTAAATATTTAAACTAACCTAAAATAAAACAAAATAACGTTGAACGTAAACAAACACAACTATAATATATTCAAAAATTAAAAATTTCTTAAAATTGTCAGTTTTGGATGTTCTTTATTTCAATAATGTTCAAAATGTTCTTTAAAAATTCAATAAAGTTATTTGGAGGGACTGTTAATCCAAATCGCCTCGATTGCCTTCGTAGGCTTTCTTTTCACAGAATATTGGGGAGTTGTCTAAACTTGCACTGTTACAAAAATCGATACAAGTATCACATGTATGCTTTAAAAGACATTTTCACAAAAGTATCCACCTATATAGACTAATGCACATTCAGAAAATGAAAAAGTGGAATTATGGTAATGATGTCAGGAACTATACAGGGTGCTACAAATTCGAGGTACGAGCATCGGTATCTCGGAAACCGTAATAGATACGAAGATGGTTAAATTGTGGCAAAGTTGCCACCTTGAGATGTTCACCAAGATGCCATCAAAAAAGTTTTAAAAATTTCAAGGATTGCTGAGTTTTTTGGAAAAAACGGATTTTTTGGAAAATAAATTTTATTTTTTCCTGTCGTTACTTTTTAGAAAATCAAAAAACTAATCACATATTCTCATAGCCACTTTATTAGGGCCATCTGATAGTACTATTAGATTTTCAAATTAGCTGATAATTTGTGAGATACAGAGGCCAACTTAATTTTGTAAATACGGATCTCCATTTTTTATTTCAGGCTTTGAAAGAACTCTTGATGCTTATTTTTTGTTTTGGGTACCTTAACAACAACAAAACTATTTAAATGTTATTTAAAATAATGTCAAGTACGACTCTGGTTTTTTTAAATTATTTAATCTGATGATATTCATCGCAACAATATTGATCAGCGCTAATTAAAGTTGAATAAAGAAAATTGAGCCAATTCAAAGATTCAGATAGATAAGGTAAAGGCACCAGTAATTGACACAATTAGACTCTCTTATGGAAATGTAATGTATTCTTGGAATACCAATAATTGACACATATTATCCAATTACTGACACCCCAATAATTGACAGGTTTTAATTATTGACACACCAATTTTAGACAGATATACTTTAATTTCAATACAGATTTAACAGGATAATACTTAATTTATTAAAGCTAAGAGGTTTCAAAGATGTCCACCTTTTTTGGAAACGTGTATTTGATTCTATCACCGATGTTTTGAAGTTCTGGTTGATCCAGTTTTTCGATGACGTCTTCAAATTTTATCGTAGATATATCATTTTCCATTATTTTAAAGGATGATTTGTCACTTGTTGATTTTAGAGAAACAACTTCAATATCATCCTTGCTATAAATCTTTCGCACTATACAGATATACCTATAAAAGAATGTTTTTCTTTTACCTCCTAAAAACTTCGCCAATACATAATCTCCTATTTGGATGTCATTAAAGGATAACTTCCTTTCGTCTGATTTCGCATTATTCTCCTTTTCACATTCAAAATCACCCTTTTCTCCTTCTGACTCAACATCATCCATGCTGTCACCACTCTCCTCCCATTCCTCATTGTCATCAGATGAACTTTCAGAGTATGAATTCTTTTTCTTTTTAACTGGTCTCTTTGCCGTCATCTTTATATCTTTTTTACGCTTTCTTTCTTCCGCTCTTTTTTCTTTTTCTTCTCGTTTTTGCTTTTTCTCCATTTCTTTCTTGTTATGATACTCCTGCCAAGTCTTTGAGGTGACAGCCGCTGGAATTTTTTCTTTCTTTCGCTTCTTATTTTCTGATTTGGTTTCTTCTGGCCAAAAGAGGGCCTTTTTGAAGGGCGTCGGGACATTTTGTTTCAGAACTGATAAACTTAAAGGGGACCCAAATGGATATTTGATGTATGAAGCTGATGATGATGTCAAACTCTCAACAGAATGTAGAATAATTTTTGGTGGTGTCACAGGATTATGTGCAGAACAGCCAGGTTGTGGTTCCGCGACATCAGGATACTCTTGTAAATTAAGGCCAGAATATTCAGGTTCTAGTTCCGCAATATCATCAGGATTCTCTAGCAAATTAGGTTGTTGTCCATTTTCCTGGTTTTCCACCTTGTTCTCATCTTCTGATGACTCTTGTCCAGGCTCTTTTCTGTCTCTCATTGCTTTCCATATGGCAAAAAGAGATGCATCTTTTACAGCTCCAGTCCAGTCCTCTTCGCTGGCTCTAAAAGCAGCTAATGTTTCTTTCAGGATGTACTTTTCTAGGACTTCCAATCCAATGCTTGTGTTATGAAGTGTTGGTAATGAATTCAAATTCTCCTTGGAATAATTGAAAATTTTTGAAAACTTTACATTTTCTACATTAAAAGGTGACAATCCACACGCTTTAAATCCATTTTGTATGGATTGGAAGGTAACTAAATTTAGGGCCTTTTCAAATATCGACCCAAAATTTTCTTTCCTTAGCTTGTCACCATGATGGTCGATGTGTCACTCTCTCACACATTTTTTCCAAAACGCCTTAAGTGGCTTGAATACGGAAACGTCCATTGGTTGAATTAAATGTGTTGAGTTTGGGTACAGTGCCAAAAGTTCAATACCATTTTCTGAAGAGAAACGGGACAGCTGAAATGTCATGTGTGACACATGACCGTCAACAAACATTAATATGGGCCTTTTAATTTTATTGTCAATCAGCCAAGGAAGAAATATATTGGTAATATACTCAAAGAACGTTTGACCGCACATCCAGCCACTCTCAGAACGTCCTATTCCCCAGCTCTTATCGATACTATGTGCAATGTGACTTGGAATACGTTCGTATTTAAAAACGACCATAGGGGGCAAGCACTCCGGCGGCGTTTGCGGTCACTAAGACCGTTAGGTTCTCTTTGTCATCGTTGGTTCCAGCATTATAGATGTTTTTGTCTCCCTTCTTTACCAATACCTTATCACCTTTGGGCTGAAGGAAAAACGCGCTCTCGTCACAATTAAAAACACGCGTTGCATCATTAGTGATATCGAATAACTCCTTAGATTCCAGGTAATCTTTGATTTCTTCGAACCATTGCCTAATTTGCCCCTCCTTAACGTTTTCCCGTGCGGGAGTTAAGTTTTGTGCAACTCTGTTGCTTAATTTAGGGTGCCTTTTTAAAAACGAATTGAACCATTTTCTACCTGGACGAGAATTGGTGAAAGGGTTGGGACGTTTCTGTTCTTGTAGTAAGAGTTGCACGCTATCTAACAACTGATCTTTATTAACAGGGTGATGAGCCTTAGCTAAAGATAGTGTCCACTGCTCTAGCAAATTTTCTTCATCGTCGGTAAGGACTGTAGTTGGTCCCATCCGGCATTCTACTGGTAACTTTCCTGACGACTTATAATACAAGGTCACTCTTGGTACAGAGTACGTCTTAGCTGCTGTAGCCACAGGCACACCTCTTGCTACAGCTGCAAGAGCTTCAGCCATCTGCTCTTTAGAATAGTTTTTCTTGGGCGCCATAACGTCTGCAACATATCAATTACCAATAACTGACATCTGATGTACCAATAATTGACACTTGTGTCAATAACTGGAAGCATGTATTTTTTGAATCTCTTATTCAGGGATGTGACTGTTGCTTAAAATTCTAAATTTTTACTATGAGCGTTATAAGTTCATTATATTTCCAGTAATTGACATAAAGTGTCAATAATTGGGATACATATAAATATCATGATCCAGTTATTGACACCCACGCTAACATCAAATAATGCGTTCTTACTAATAAAAACACATTAAAAAACGTTTTAATCATGCATAAATAGTACTGTCAAACACACAGAAAAAGTTAAACATAAATTATATATGGCAAAAAAAAATTATGTTTGTTTTACCTTACCTTAACAAATGAAACAAAATTTTCATAAACTACCGGCATCACAAACTTTCGCCACGTTGTAATAACCTAAAATATCAGCTGACGTCTGTCATAGCTGGTACAATGTTGCCAAACATCATATAAATATAGTTTTCTTACTAAAGATGCCTTGCGAACGACCGTTAATCTTATTTTGGTAATATATATCTTAAAGTGTCAATTATTGGTGCACTGTCAATCACTGGTGCCTTTACCTTAATATCCAGGTCAGCAATTTAAAGATATTATTTTTAACTTTTTTTATTGTGAATTTGGAATCTCAGTGTACGATCTATAAATATTCATAATATTAATCGTAGTTATTATAAATAAATCAACTTTTATAAACTAGTTTCTAATGCTCTACATGTTCGAAAGGGTTACCACCCCCCTCTAATGCTAATGCACACATTTATTTTTTGTTCAATCTTATTTATAGCTCTTTGAACATAACTTCCTGTTATAGTTCCGAATGCATTTTGTACTATTTATTGTATTAGTTATTAGTAAAGCCCGTTATAAGTAATGCCCGTTTAGTTATTGCATTTGATTTTCCGTATTCAATGTTCTACCCCACGTCATTGTTAAGTTTAAAAGCTTATCAATACTGTAACGATGAATAGATTACATCTTAAAAAAAACAGTGCCGGACTTGAAATTAGTTTAAATAAATTATGTTCAAATGCCCGGAACAAAAATAAATATGAAGTGTGGCATATCATTGTACTCAGGAGACCGAGTTCTTTCAAAATCTGAGATAAAAAATGCAGGTCCGTATTTAAAAAAATTGAGTTGAAAATCTAAAAATACAATAAATAAATAATAATCAGATAGCCCTAATAAAGTGGCAATGAGAATATGCAATTAGTTTTTTGATTTTCTAAAAAGTAACGCCAGGAAAAATAAAAATAATTTTCAAAAAAATCCGTTTTTTCCAAAAAACTCAGCAATCCTTAAAATTAAAAAAAAATTGATGGCATCTTGATGAACATCTTAAAGCGCATCTTCGCCCCAATTTAACCATATTCGTATCTATTACGGTTACGGAGATACCAATGCTCGTACCTCGAATTTGTAGCACCATGTATACCCTCTATTAATTTTTTTTTAATTATGTTCATTTTTTGTTCTAATCATTATTAGTTATTATTATTAAGAATGGTGTTTTTTTATATCAAGTTTAGCTTATAATTATGTTTACATGTGGTGTTATCATTTCGCCTCTTTGAAGTCGTGCAGAGCGAATTGACTCTCATTAATTGCTTATCAAGATTTTAATATTAAATAGTCTTTTTGAAAAAGTTTTCAGACGAAACTCTCCGACTGTGATAATAAAAATAATCAATAAAAAAAATTGTAGTTAATTAGGGCACTCGCGTAATAGTCCGTCAACGAACCCAAAACATACAATTTATAAAAATCTAATCGTTTAACTACAATACTCCGTGTCATATGTGGTGGACAACCCTGTATAAAAATCGTAAAACATACGGTTGTTATTTGTGGTACGGATTCCAATAGGAAGTATGCTTAACCCAAAGATATGAGTTTAAATATCTTTGGCTTAACCACATTGATTGTTAATAGTATCGACCATACAATATGGCAGTGGCGGCTCGTCAGGTGCAGTAGGTAAAGGGGTACTTCACCGAAAAAAATACTCAAATTAAAGAAAAAACTTTACTGCTTAAAATATTAATTTACATAGTTTAATATATTTACATGTATCTAAATAATAAAATGGTAATTTTTTATAAATTATTTTTTTCCGGGCGGACCTCTGCATAATAGGTCCACCGCATCGTTAATTCCGGCCGAAAAATACCATTATTGGCACGCACGCGCCTATGTCACAAATTCTAGGTTTCCACGAAGCCACAAGTGAAGTGAAAATATTTGTGAGCCGAGCGGCTGCACGGTTTCTATGGTAACGTGACGTCAGCCTAGCGGCAGCATACTGTTGTCTGCTGGATCTGTGTTTATGAATGGAATGCGGACATAGAAATGCGGACAAAAAACATTTAAATAAACAGCAATATATTTTATACGTCGACTTGACGAGTACGTCACCGCAAATCGCTCCGCCCACTCTATTTATTTGCAAATTTGTCGAATTTTTATTGATGGGACGCGTCCTCTAATTTTTTACGAAAAACATCGAGAGAATATCGTTTCCCCTCTCACGGATACCCCGTAGCTACAGAACGGATAGACGCACTGTAAATTCTCCGCCCCGAAATTTTTTATTGGCGACCGATTTGAATGAGTTTTTGGGCAGTTCGCTTCGTCTTCCTTTATGCTAATATTAATTAATTAACAGTGTAAAGACTGTAAAGTTGTTGTTGATTATTTATTGTTGTTTGTTAATGGTTTTTGTTGATTTAACTTGTTAATTTTTGCTGTTTGTTTTGATGTTGTGTTTTAAAACTGTTTTGTGTGTGTGAATGTGTTAAAAAATGAACCCAATCAATGACTTGATGTGCAATTTGAAACATAAAAAATTGAGCTGATTTACAAAAATTAGTAAGGTTAGTAATATAAATAAGTCAAATTTATTTTGGTTAATATTGCTTATTATTAATGTAATAATTGGATAATAATTGAATGGCTCCTCGGTTGTAACCAACAATTTTTTCAATATCGAAATTTCAGTGAAAAAACCGAGGAAAAAACGTTATACCAATGAAAATTATAACCTTATTTCACTGCATTCTCTAATTGAAAAAAAAGTCTGTTACAACGTTTTTCGGGAAAGCCCTTCAATAAATACAGTGTTCGCCATAAAGTTGGATCCATATGGACGATTTTTTTTTTGGTATTAGACTTTAAAAAAAACTTTTTGTGGCAATCAATTCTGCTTTAAAAACAACTTAAAATGCACCAAGTCAAAGGTGAAACATAATTTTGTTAGTCAGCTTTTTTAAAATAATAATAATTTAACCAATTTTTAAAAATTCCTTTTAAATATTTTGTATTTGACAGCTCCCAGATGTTAGCTGTCAACTTTGACTTGGTGCATTTTAAGTTGCTTTCAAAGCAGAAGTGATTGCCACAAAAAGATTTTTTAAAACTCTAATATAAAAAAACGTCCATATGGATCCAACTTTATGAGGGACACTGTATATAATGTTTATTATATTTAATATAAATTTAATTATATTTTCACTGGAATGCAAAATAATGTGTTTATCGAAAACTGGTTGTATCTCTTTTTACTTAATGTGTTTTAGCCCAAACTAAAACGAAAATATTATAGATATTAGTGTATAAATAATAACAATAACAATGTTGACAAATTGGTGAATGCAGCTAAAAATTTTCAAATAATATTTTAAAAAATGTTGACAAAATGGTAAATGCGCCAAAAAAAATTTCGCCTACGGCGCAATTTAAAGTTTTAACTCTTCCCCTAATTTTATACCCACGAGCCGCCACTGCAATAAGGACATCAACGTAATATCAAATAAACATAAACTTTTACCTTGCATATTCATTTGATGTATTTTTGAGAAATAGCAACTTACCGTTTATACTTGAACACGGGATCTCACGATACCTGAAAACAAGAAATATTAATAATATAATATGCAGAAGTATAATCTGCATAATTATAAAATCATTATATACTAATGAGATATTCTTTTTAACGATGAGTAGTTAATATCTTTAATTTGTGCACATTATCAGTATGTCATGGCAAATTTTTAGTGATATTACAGGATCTATTAGAGTATTAAATATAAATTTTAACACGGGTTTTCGTTTAAAATAATACTTCATTGCCTTTTTAAATATGTTTTTTTTTCTATAATCATTTATTTTCAGGGTTCTTAACTTGACAATATTATTTACATTTATTTCTGGTTAACATATATCTCTCATTCATTATATTTAATCTATGTTCAATTTTAATATGTTAAAATAATTTATATTATTTTTATCTGAAAAACATTTACGATATTCTACCATACTCAAATATCCAGTATTTTAGTATGGTAAATGAATATATGGGCACTTGAGAGTTTGAGAGACAACAGCCTTTTACTGATTTTGCTGCCTATTTTACTCTTTTTATTGTCCGCTTTGCTGTTTTTCCTGTCAGCTTTGAGTGGGAAGAAGCAGAATGAGTGGGAAGAATCAGCTCACAATAGAACGAATGGAGAAGAATTGTAAACTCAGTTAACAGCGACAAAACAACAAAGTGACAGAAAAGCTCATGAAAGAAAATGCCTTGCATGATGACCATCTTCTGATGCATATCAAATATTCGTCAGGGAGTAATGGCAGTATGTATATATCCTAAAATGCTTAGTTTCGGAAATACAGGGTGTAGAAGTTTCATTTTTATTTTGATTTTTTCCAAATTATTTCGGAAGTAACGTCAATATTTGAATGAAAATTGCTGTTGGAAGTTTATTTACATGAGAATTTTGATTTTGATGTCAATATGACTCTTACATCTAGAGAGCGCCACCTACATAATTTTAACTGATTTGAGGAGTAATAACTTTTCGTCCGTACCTGTATAAAAATACTGTGAAAAAATATTCATTTACGATGTTTTTTACGTAAAAAAGTTCTCTTGGTAAAAATCGCTACGAGTAATGGTTCTTGAGATATTTGGAATCGAAAATATCAATACCTGTCATCATTGACATAAATTAAACATGTTGACTAAATAGTTATTTCTCCAAAAAATCCTATAGGTATGAGTATTTCGCCACTGCAAGAAAATCTACAAAATAAAATAGTTATTTTTTGTAAACAATGCTGCGTTAATCCAAACGGAAACTACTTGTCAGCAGTTAGATTTACAGATATAGACCTAACGAAAAAAAAATACAAAGAATAAAGAAAAAAACAAGTTGTTTCGTTTGGATTAACGCAGCAGTGTTTACAAAAAATAACTATTTTATTTTGTAGATTTTCTTGCAGTGGCGAAATACATACCCATATCTATAGGATTATTTGGAGAGATGAATCCGCCACATAGGTGTAGAATATTTTTTAAATAGTTATTAGAGTGAAATCATAAATTTGAATTTTTTTTGTGCCAAAAGTTAAACAGAAACTTAGATTCCATCATCATTTTTTCGAAGAAAAATTTATGATTAACTTAAAAAAAATAAAAATTTATCAAACTTTAGTCAAATAACTATCTATTCAACATGTTTATTTTTTGTCAATAATGAGATGTATTGACTATTTCCATTCTAAATATCTGTCTGAGAACGGTTGCTCAACAAAACATATTTTACGTAAAAAATCACGAAGATGTATATTTTTTCACTCAGTAGTTTTATACACGTACGGACGAGAAAAGTTATTGCTCTTCATAACAGTTAAAACACATGGACCACTAAAGGTCTACGCATATCTTCTAAAAACATGCGTTCATTATCTCACTTAAAAAAATTCTCAGACAGTGTCTTCTTCCACAATTACGTAAAACTATAAGAAAAATTTATCATAAGACTATAAGAGCCGCTAAGGACCTTTATTATAATAGGAGAATAGTCAATTCTGGTAATGTGTTGCTAAAGAAACGTGGTCTATTGTGAATGAATTGAGAAACAAAGCTTCTTTGTCTAGCAATATCTCTACCTCACCTGAGAACCTTAACGATTACTTTGTAAATGTATCGAAAAACTTAACTAATACCATATGTCCTTCTCATGATCCACTTTCTTATCTCTCTAATGATAATGTAAACTTACACAGTTTCTTTTTTTCGCCCGTAGTTTTAGAAGAGCTTCGCAGTACAATTAATACCATCAAAAATAAATCCTCTTCTGGGACCGACGGGCTAACTTTAAAAATGTTTTCGAATCTGCCAGAAAGCACTCTGAATCACCTAACAACTTTAATAAACATGTCGTTCCAAAATATCTTAAGACGGCAATAATCATTCCTCTGCATAAAGGAGGAGACAAAGATGAAGCTTCTAACTATCGCCCAATTGCACTCCCTCCAACGCTATCTAAGATCATAGAAAGGTTGGTTAAAAGAAGGCTGGTATCTTTTCTGTTTAATACTTACTGAATATCAATTTGGATTTCTAAGCAACAAGTCCACAAATGACGCTATGTTTTCCTTCCTTAATAAAGTTTACTCCAGCCTAAACAAACATCATTCTACAGCAACAATTTTCTGTGATTTTTCTAAGGCGTTCGATTGTGTAAATCATAAGATCCTAATTAATAAACTGCAGCGCTATGGGTTCAGGGGATCATCTCTCGAATGGTTTAAGTCGTATCTGAGCAACAGAAGTCAACTTGTGAGGGTGGATACCACGTTGTCTTCTAGCAAGCCAATAGAATGTGGAGTACCACAAGGCTCAGTACTAGGCCCTATTTTGTTTCTTTTTTTTAATAACGACATTGCTAACATAAACATCAGTGGCAAAATATGTCTTTTTGCGGACGACACTAGCTTCACTTGGAGCAACAAGGACATCACGGCACTTCATAGGATTATATCAAATGACTTGAAGAAGATCTTGGTGCGATTCGAACCTCCTGAGTCTCAACATTTCTAAAACTAAAGCTTTGTCGTATAAAAACTCGTTGCAGCCTTTTGTACTTAACAACACCACCATTGACGTCGTAAAATCTGTAAAATTCTTAGGGCTTGTTGTGGACAATTCTCTGAAATGGGACATACATATCGAAGCTTTGTCGAAAAAAAATTGAGCTCTGCCTGTTTTGCATTAAGGTCTGTTTCTAAAGCTTAACTTGTCAGTGGCTAGAACTGTTTATCATGCACTTTTTGAGTCGCACCTCAGGTATGCCCTTCCATTCTGGCGTACGTGTTGTGCGACTCAATTTGTTTCACATTTTCAGGCTCCAGAAGAGAGCTGTTCGATATTCACTGGGACTAAACAGCAGAACTCATTGCAGGGACTTTTTTAAAGAATTAAAAATATTGACTCTTCCTTCCTTATTTATATTTGAATCCGTTTGCCTAATACGTAAACATGTATCAGCTTCTCAAGAAAGGCCATCTCACACTTATCCACTCAGGAACGCGGAGCAAGATCTTTATCTACCTACCCCACGCTCAGAGTTAGTTAAAAGTTCAATATTATACAACTCGAAAAAAATGCACAATCATCTGCCATTTGAAATCAAATCCATAACATCATTTTTTTCATTTCGCAAAGCATTGAACTCTTATTTACTAGGCAAGGCTTTCTACGCCGTAAATGAATTATATTTTGAAAATCGAATTTGATCCTGTAAACACTGGCCTAATGTTTGCTATTGCTATATTTACTAATGACATCGAAATAAATTTATTTAGAGGTCATTGATATTTTACTATAAACTAACTAAATATTTTTGAATATTATTTTTATTCTTTTGTTCTTTGACATTGTAAACATTTATAAATGTTTATTTTAAACAATAAGACTGACAATATTATTTGTATAATGTTTTGTATTATCTTTTATTTGTTTGTTTGTGTACCTTGTTTCTTTTACTTTGTTTGTTAGTTTACCTTTGTCTACAAATTGAAAATTTTTTTGACAATAAAGGCATTTATTTATTTATTTATTTATTTACATGTAGGTGACGCCCCCTACAAGTAGGAGTCATCATATTGATATCAAAATCAAATTTCTCATGTCAAAAAACTCCCCGACACCAATTTCCATCCAAATATTGACGTTAATTCAGAAATGATTCGGAAAAAATCGAAATAAAAATGAAATTTCTACACCCTGTATCTCCAAAACTAAACATCTTGGAACATACATTTATACGAACTTTTTTACATATTTTTATCAGCAGGCGCCGAAGTTTTCAGAATACAGTTTGAACCACATTATATATACCAGCTTTACTCCTTTTGGTGTCTGTTTTACTGTTTTTATTATTTCTTTTATTATTTTTGGTATCTGTTTTGTTTTTTTTGTTGGCAGCTCTACCCGTCGCTTTTATACATCTATAAACATACAGCCAGAACAGTAGATCAAAGAGAGTAACTCTGAGAGTAAAATAAATAAAAAAAATAGTAAAACAGACAAAATCATTAAAAGAATGCTGGCCTCTCAGGTGTCCATATACGACTCCAGGTAGTAGGTACTGAAAATCATAAAAGTGAATTCCCACTAGTGATGACGTTACGCCTCTTTGAATCATCCTAAGCACTTTGTCCATACTTTGTTGATTACAAATTTACTTGATATCTTTTAGACAGACTTACTATCTATGAAAAATACTGTTAATTAAGACGAACGCAGTTTCTACGAAATATTACGGTATTTTTTTCTGCAGTTAAATTCCCGTTGACATTTGCGGCTTAACCTTCCGTCGCCCTTCGCCTTTTAATTTGCCATTGCGGGTTATTGGGTACACTCCGATCTGCTATTGTCTTATTTATCAAGTGGATTCCCCAAAATCGATTTAGTTTTTCGCAGAAATTATCTAGCGAGTAATCGATTGCACCGACAGATTTTTTCCTCCAGTTGCCATCGTCTATCCGGTAAGGAAATCCCTTTAAAAGCTTTGTATTTCCTTTGCAACGTTTTTTTTTCAGAAACGCAGACCGTTAATTAATGAACTAAAGATCCCTTTTAAAAAGGCACCATCACTGTTGCTTGCTAGTTTGATATTATTAAATAGGATGATAATAATATAATAATAGCTCCCGTATATAGCATTTAACGCCTTGGGAGTAGCCAGGTACAGCTTGCCTTGCCATGTTGTTCGGTATACAAAGAAGGTAATTTGGCTAGCACTACACTTCAACCGCCTATTATTACCTCAGGATTGTGAATCCCAAGTACTCATTTAGGCTGAGTCGACCTAGGTACCCAAACTATTTTTATTTTAATAAAAATAGTCGGCTGATGAAATGCCGGGTGCGGGATTCGAACCCACTACCTTGAGATTGGTAGACTAGAGCCTGTACCTCTACGCCACCGGGCACCTTTATTAAATAGGATGATAATAATTTAATTGTCTTTAAAAAATTGTTTGTTAAGTTGCCTAACAACAAACAAAAAAAACATTTAAATAAAGAGCAATATATTCTATAAATCGCTACCTAAATAGAAGCGGGGAAGAGTACACAAGGACTTGACGAATATGTCACAGCAAAACACTCCACCCACTCTATTCATTGGCTACTTGGGGGACGCGTCGTCTAATTTTTTACCACAAACATCTAGAGAATATCGTTTCCCACCTCACGGATACCCCGTAGCTGCAGACCGGATAGACGTACTGTACTTTACTAATACATCATACTTGATACTAAAAGAATTTCGGTAAGATGTATCCCTCACCATTATCAGGTGCGAAATAATATAAATTCTGAAACTGCTGAGCTTATATACTAGAGCAAGGCATTTACTTATGAGAGAGTTGAGTACAGTCAAGCGTCAGGTTGTCCACTAATGACGCCAGCATTGTGTGGTACGCTTCATTAGTGATTGCCATATTGTAAAAATTTATAAATTTTGCAATGGGATTGTTAAAGATGCTAATAATGTTTGCTATAAAAACGGATACTTTAAATTTACGTTTTTCCAACAAGGTTCCTTGTGGGAAACCTCATCTTTCGACCACTTGTTGCGGCTATATCAGTAAATGCTAAGAATAAGTACTGTTCTGTAAGGTCTATATTCCATTTGAGTTCAGCCTTTAGGTTAGGTTGCTGGGGTTTGGAATCATGTGTGATCCCTCACTCGGAGGCCATTGCAATACTCCTGTTATTGTTGTACCAAACCTTCCTCTCATTCCTTCTTTGCGTTAAAGCACTTACAGCCCTTTGCAAAGTTCCCGATATCGCTGATGTTAGCTTCTGTCCCTCCAAAAAGCCTTGCCCTAAAGTTTTAAAGCGTCCGTCTGTATTCCAGTGCCGGACAGTGGCACAACAGGTGCTCTATGGTTTCTTCTTCCTCTCCGCATTCTCTGCAGTAGTCGTCGTTGGAAATCTTCCATCTCACGAGGTTTACCCCCGTGGGGCAGTTTCCAGTGATGACACCTACTATTATGCGTACTTGAGTTCAGCCTTTACTGCAGTGTAAGACAAAAGAGAGTAATTTAATATAACCTTCTTTCGGAATGGAGAAACAAAGGTGGTAATCGATCGGGTAAATTAGAAATGAAAAATACCGAGGATAAATCGGACGAAATAAAGCAAAAAACCGTAAATACGAACAGCATCGATCAGTCGGGGCTGGGTTATTCTTGGTACCGACTACCACCACACGTCCGCGCCGGCGTAAAAATAAAATAATAATCGTTTACGGCGCATCGAGACCGCCGCGACTAACGTCCACTAATGACGCCGAATGCTGCAACTTCTCATAATTTCGTAATTTATGCGCGAGAGAGGGCGCGGAGGAGAGACTGGTGCCTCCGTCAGGCTTTCAATTAAATGGTTTTTGTCCGTACGCGCGCTAATAGCATGCAGATTCGCGATCGAGGAATGCGACCGGAATGCGCCGCCACTTTTACTTTTCTTTCGGACGACGGCGACGGCCGCACCAGCGCCATCTCTTCATTAAAAGGGCGTTCGCACTGCGCGGATCTGCTCCGACGTCGGTCGTCTCACCAGACGAGGAGCCGGCTTTCTTACGCGCCGCGTCGCAATGTCTATATCTATATTTAGTGCGATTTTAATTCTGAAGAGATGATCTCTTCGTGAAAAAAATCACAATTAAAAAGAACTTTTTTTTATTTCAGAAAAGTCGTCGTCCGAAAATACTAGAGCAGATTGGACACTTTGTACAACTCATCCGAGGAAGCATTTTATTCCCTCGAGGGAATTCTAGGTGACGTCGTTGTTACGTTCCCAGGCTCTTCTTTTGCGTCAAATAGCACACAAAAATAAAAATTGCGTCACCACTATGGTGTCTATGCTGGCTTAAAAAAGGAATAATGTGTACTATAACACAAAATAGGCATTGTGTTGACACAAAAGGAACTGTTACTCGAATACTAATAATAACTGATATTTAGTAAGAATAGTGTTAAAACAATGCCGTACCTGTGCCTGTACCTTTAAGACACAAAACCCTTATTATGGAATACACAGTGTTAGACATAGGAGAAATTTTTTTCTTAAACCCATAAAGTTCATTTATAGATCACGGAAAACAATAACTGAGCCTAAAATTTGTATAAACTGTCATAAGTAAGTTCAGCGTGACGCTATAACATATTTTAACCGCACTGATAAAAAAGATAGACTTGAACTAAAGTCGTCATCTTTCTTGGAAAAAAAAATTAGTGGCAAGAGAATTTATTTTAGCGTAAAAGAAAATATTTTGCCTGAAGAAAAACTCTCTTAACTCAAGAAAACTGGTTCTCTTGAAAAATTCGAAAATTTGTCTTGAATCTGTTTTCATTCAACCAAGTGCAAGTTACTTTGTTTTAAGATAATAAGAAAAATACTCTAGGAAGTGCTTCATTCAAGAAACATGGTCATTTTTCCAATAGCTAAATACTCTTTTGATGAAAAATAACGACAGGCAAAGACGATGACGAAGGATGGTATATAAAATCAGTCGGCAGTCCGATCAGTCGTACGTCGCATTTCATAGGTCGCACATCATAGTACGCACGGGTTTTATTGCTTGGAATTTTCCACTTGGAATTTTGCATAATTTGCTTTTTAAACGCATATCGTATAACAAATTAGTGATCGTTATTAACATGCATTTGTCATTTTTTATGGACAAATTTTAGGATATATGGATTCTTTAAAGGAGTTTCTGAAAAAATGGAAATTAGAGCATTTATTTGCTATATTTGAAGGTAAGAGACATTTACCTAATGCACCTGTTTAGATAATGCATGCGTGACCATAGATAGAATAAGAATATAGGTATCGATTTTTTTATGCAAATAATTACAAAGATTTTAGAATTTCAAGTCGTCGTATTAAAAAATTCAAAATGTGACCGAAGCTTATAATTTTAATAATTTATTTGCTTTACTTTGATTAATCGTGATGTAACATTTTTTTGTAATTTGTAGACCCCAAAAATACCACGGAGTGAAGAAGCAGAAATAACTACTATCGAGGAAAATAATATCACTTTACTTACTACAGACCAGGAAAACCTAAATTTATCAGAAAATAATATACCTCGTAATATGCCTGTATATGATGTATACCCTTCTCTTAGATCAAAATAAATTTTAGTTGAGTCAGTAGTATTCGCTATTGGTTTAAGAAAAGTGTCTCTTTAATCAAGAAATGTCCCTTTTCAATCAAGAATTTTTGCATGAATCAAAGAGACTATTGTTCTTGTAGCAAAAACTTCTTTGCATATTCATTTTGGGTCAAGAGTGAAATACTTTGGACAGGTAGATTTTTCTATTCTCTAAACTCTAAAGTATTTTTTTAAAGCATATGAAAAGATAGTTAATGCTTTGGGTAAAGAAACGTCGTTCTTGGCCCTGTTGAAAAGCCCCAATCTTTTGGGTCAAAGTCATATTCATTCCGACTGAGATCCTTTTCTTCAGTGCAGTAGTTAAATTATTTTAATTAAATTTTTAGATATTCTGTATAAAGTAATATTATTTTTATTATTGCCACACAAAATCTAGTAAATAGAAAAACTTCAGTATAAGATATGGTTTTAAAAACTTATATACGCCTATAGAGAAATGAAGCATTAAGTAAAATTGTTACTCTATACCGGGTGCATCTCAAAAGTGGCTCACCCCCAATAACTTTTTTATTTTTTCAGATAAAAGAACGAGATTTGGTATGTTAGTATATGACATAAATTAGGATTGATTGGTGTATTCAATTGTTTTTGGTTACTTCCTGTGTCACCGGAAATGACTACAACTTCTGATTTTTAAATGGCAACCTCGTTATTTTTTTACTTTATTCGATAGAAAATGACATTCTAAATAGAATGACATATCATATGTCAACTATTGACATTCTCGCTTAATAAAAAATTGTATTTTAAAATTCAATCTAGAGTGCCATGGCTATGTTAAAAACACTAATTCTTCATCAAGGAGTCTTGGAAAAATAGATTTGATCGTCTAATGTTTTTATCTTGTCCTGGCAGGTTAGAATATGGTCAAATCGTATTTTTAATCATATCTCAATTTTTTCAAATGGAACGAGGGTGGCTCATTAGCATATTTGGAAAAAGCTGTTTTTTACGAATAATTTGATACCACACACTTAGTATTTCGAGTCAAATTTTCGTTACCAACCGCAAGTTATAATTTCAAATAAACCATATGAGAAAATGTAAAAAGTTGACATATGATGTGTCATTCTATTCAGAGTGACATTTTCTATCGAATAAAGTAAAAAAATACCGGGTGTGTAATTTAAAAATCAAAAGTTGTAGTCATTTCCGGTGAAACAGGAAGTGACCGAAAACAATTGAATACGTCAATCAATCCGAATTTATGTTATATACTAACATACCAAATCTCGTTTTTTTAACCGAAAAAATAAAAAGTTATAGGGGTGAGCCACTTTTGAGACGCACCCAGTATATTCACAAAATGATAAATATTTCAAAAACGATAATATTAAAGTGCGGTAAACCTTTAATTAAATTTACCTTTATTTTAATCGTAGAAACTAAAAATCTAATAATATACAGGGTGTTCCATTTAAAAAAATACAAATTTGATATTTTTTTTTTATTTGGGACACTCTGTACCTTTTAAAAATAATTTTAAATTATAGCTTTAACGGTCCTCCCTCCAACGATCCAACAATTTCTAAAAATCATTTGGCTACAGTACTCCGCGTCGAATGAGGTGAATAACCCTGTATAATAATAATAATAGTAATCATATTCGATTTAATACAAATTACATTATGACCGACTACAACGCCGCATTTTTTAGCTTACTTAATTTCAGTAATAGCAAAAATAATATATTCATAATAACTATCGGTGGCAGTTGCACATTAAAAACCTGCTTACCTTAATTATTAAAAAGTTTTACCCGATTTAAAAAACTCATGAAGCAAGTTGTTTACAGCCACACTTTTATTTGTAAATTTCTCAGATTCTTAATAGCGACTGGTAAAACAGGATGAAACAACTTGTGACACGAGCGAAAGCCAATATTAATAAGATATTACATTATTCCTCTAACATGTTCCGTTTGAAAAAATCCTGCAAGGTAGATGATAAATATTAATTGTTTTCTATATTCTTGGTCTTAAGACTTGATATTTTTTTGTACAAAATATTAATTTTCATCATTTAGTTTGACGCCTAAAATACAGGGTTGTTCACCATATACGACACGGAGTATTATACCTAAACGATTAGATTTTTGCAAATTGTAAGTTTTGGGTTCATTGAAGGACTATCAGAGCTACAATTTAAAATTATTTTTAAAAGATACGGAGTGTCCCAAATAAATTAAAAATATCAAAGTTGTATTTTTTTAAATGGAACACCCTGTATATTATTACATTTTTACTTTCTACTATTAAAATAAAAAAGGTAAATTCGATTAAGGTTTACCGCATTTTAATCTTACCGTTTTTGAAATATTTAGATTTTTGTCAAAATACATTAATAATTTTAATGCTTCATTTCTCTAGGCGTATTTAAGTTTTTAAAACCAAATTTTGCACTGAAGTATTTCTATTTACTAAATTTTGTGTTGCAATAATAAAAATTATACTACCTTATACAGAGAGTCTAAAAATTTATTTTAAATAATTACTAACTTCAAACGGCAATAACTTGCCTAATTTAAGTGGAACACCCTGTATATTTTATTAAAATCAGATGCACAATTTAATTGTCTATCAAATTGTATTACACCATTTTTTACCTATCTTTTCAAGTTTTCATCGAAAATGCATTTTCTTATAATTTAGACTTCGTTTATCAATATACCCATGGAATATTGACATTTTAGATTATTATTAAAGATGTAATAAATTTTTAAAGAGTACCAGATACTGATATTGTCGATATAGTTCGTTTAGTTCATTAAAAAATAAAAAACTGTTTAAACATTTGTTAAAGAGGACCAATTAATATGATTCGAGTATTCAAACTACATTAATTGACTGTTTGCGTTGATTAATGATAATTGCTTCAAATACTAAAACACTGAATTTTGTATGTGTATTAGACAGTATGGTAAAAAGGAACACCTGAAAAATTTTATTTCATTTTTTGACGAATGCTTATTTATAACAACAGAGACTTTCATTTTCATAACATATTATTATATTGATTTCTGATTTAAATCCACACTTATGTACAGGGTGGGTCAAATTCGACGCTTTTAAATGGAAACACCCTTTTCTATAGGAGATAGACAAAAACTAATATCGGTGTCTGGAGCTCAATTTTTGTCAAAAACATGATTGTGAAAACCGCATATCGATATCTATTACCGTTTCGGAGTTACGGGGTGTTTTTCAAAAATATGCATTTTTAACAAATCGCTGTAACTTTTTTGCTATGGGAAATTTTGTAGTTTTATGAAAACATTTCCAAAGCACCTTTTTACGTAGAATTTAATGATTTAAGTATAATTTTTCTAAAATTAATAAGTTAGGAATTATCAACAGAAAATTTGATTTTTTTAAGGGACACCCTGTATATTTTTAATTTATTGAAAAGAATTTAAAATTACCTTTCCAAAAATATAACACACTTGATATTTTGCTCGATTCCTCTTCGAGATATAGAGTATATAAAAATACACCGACTGTAATGCAAAAAATTCTAGCTGTGAGAATCAATTAAAACGAAAATAATATTTGCTATGAGAGATGCAGAATTTTATAACTATTTAAAATATATTTAACCAATACATAAAAATAAATAGCAAACCAAGACATGATATTTTGCTACATGTGTTCGACATATCGACCGTCTTCTGTTATGGACAGACGGGGCAGTTTTTGAACATTTCTTTTTGAACATTTCAGAATTCATTAACTCAGTAGGGGTGAAAGATACCCTCTCATAACTGCTAAGTATTTCTAATTCTTGTCTAGATTATACGGAAGAATAAGGAACCTTTATTCTTCCGCAAATATATCCATAGGATTAGATCCATGGGCACTAAGTCAGGCGGCCTCGACGGCCAACGGCTGGGATCTTGGTTAGCTATTCAATTATTCTTCAAATTGGCTGCAAAAATTTGTTGATAACTTCAGCATTCAGAAGCGGTGCGTCGTCTTGCTGGAAAAATATGTTTTCCCGTAAAAAGGTGCTTTGGAAATGTTTTTATAGAAACACAAAATTTTCCATAGTAAAAAAGTTACAGCGATTTGTTAAAAATGCACATTTTTGAAAAACATCCCGTAACTCCGAAACGGTAACAGATATTGATGTGCAGTTTTCACCATCATGTTTTTAATAAAAATTGAGCTCCAGACACCGTTATTAGTTTTCGTCTATCTCCTATAGAAAAGGGTGTTTCCATTTAAAAGCGTCAAATTTGACCCACCCTGTACAATGATTTATTAACTAAGACAATACAATTAAGTATGTAATTAAATCATGTTTGAGCGGAAATAATGGTGGTATATTTAATTAATGGTAGGTATACTCTTATAAAGATCTAAATAGTTTTCTTTTTGTATACAAATGGGCTAGTAGTATTATCGTTTTTAACCCTGTACATTTTGAACATTTGTTGCTTTAAAAACAATCTAAAATGTCAATATTCCATAGGTATATTGATAAATGAGTTCTAAATTATAAGAAAATGCATTTTCTACTAAAACTTGAAGGGATAGGAAAAAAATGGTATAAAACAATTTGATAGGCAATTAAATTGTGCATCTGATTCTTCTAAAATATACAGGGTGTTCCATTTAGATTAAACAAGTTATTACCGTTTAAAGCTAGAAATTATTTAAAATAAATTTTTAGACATTCTGAATGAGATAGTATTATTTTTATTATTGCAACAAAATATCTCATCAATAAAGAAACTTCAGAAAAATTTAATAATAAAAACTTTGATACTCTTGGAGAAATAAAGCCTTAAAATTTTTACTGCAATTTTACAAAATCGAAAATATTTCAAAAACGGCTAGGTCTAAGTATGATAAACCTTAATCAAATTTACCTTTATTTTAATCGTAGAAACTAAAAATGTAATAATATACAGGCTGTTCCACTTAAAAAAATACAACTTTGATATTTTTAATTTATTTGGGACACTGTATCTTGTAAAAATATTTTTAAATTTTAGCTCTAATAGTACTTCAACGAACCCAAAAGTTACAATTTTTAAAAATCAAATCGTTTAGCTACAATACTCCGTGTCGTATGTAGTGAACAACCCTGTATAACACTAGTCTGCAGAAAAAAAATCTTGAGCCCTGATGCCATTTCTGCTGATTCTTATTATATGTATATATGTAAAACGACGTCATGAAACCAAATACAGGGTGCTACAAATTCGAGGTACAAACATTGGTATCTCGGTAACCGTAACAGATACGAACATGGTAAAATTGAGGCAAAATTACACTTTGGGATGCTCACCAAGATGCCATCAAAAAAGTTTTAAAAAAATTCAAGGATTGCTGAGTTTTTTGGAAAAAAACGGATTTTTTTGAAAATCAATTTTATTTTTTTTTGTCGTTACTCTTTAGAAAATCAAAAAACTAATTGCACATTCGAGCCACCAAGCCACTTTATTAGGGCTATCTGATAGAATTTTTAGATTTTCAAATTAGCTGATAATTTGTGAGATACAGAGGCCAACTTAATTTTTTTAATCACGGACCTGCATTTTTTATTTCAGTTTTCGAAAGAACTCGGTCTCCTGAGTACAACGATATGCCACACTTTATACTTTGTTTTTGTTTCGGGCATTTGAACACAATTAATTTAAACTAAGGCCGGCTCAATATTGAGATAAGCCTCCAAACTTAACAATGACGTAGGTTAAAACATTGAATACGGAAATTTGATTTAATAAATAGCAATAAAAAATAATATAAGATAAATAATATAAATATAATATAATATAAACAATACAATAATTTCCCCAGAAGATGGATTGGAAAATGGAAGAGCAGTATAATGGCCAGCAAGATTCCTGGACCTGTCGCCAAGGGGCTAAGAGGGGGGGGGGGCATTACTTGACGTCGTTTGTAAAAGTGAAATCAATGTTTTTCAACATTTACAATAAAGAGTACAAAATGCTTTCGGAAGTATAAGAAGAAGATATGTTCAAAGAGCTATAATAAAATTGAACAAATAATAAATTTGTGCAATAGGAAGGGTCGTAACCAGAGGCGCAACTAGGGCGGGCAGGGGGGGGGGGCTTAGCCCACCCACATGGCCAGGGCGTGTCATATAAAATTGGTTTTAACCTCACATGAATCTCATATTTATAGTGACCTAAGCTATGGACCTAAGCCCCCCCAAAAGACTTGAGCCCCCCTAAAAGTATATGTCTAGTTGCGCCTCTGGTCGTAACCTTTTCGAACATGTAAAGCATTAGAAACTAGTTTATATTTATAATAACTACGATTAATATTATGCATATTATTAAATCGTACACTGGGATTTCAAATTCACAATAAAAATAGTTAAAAATAATACCTTTAAATTACTGACCTGGATATTTATTTGAATCTATCAATTGGCTCGATTTTCCTTATTCAATGTTCTCAATCAATAATTAATTAGGGCTGATCAATATTGTTGCCATGAATATAATCAGATTAAATAATTTATTAGAAATTATTTTAAATAATAATTAAACAGATTTGTTGTTGTTAAGGTTAAGGTACAAAAAAAAGCATTAAGTGTGGCATAATATCATTGTACTCAGGAGACCCAGTTCTTTCAAAGGCTGAAATAAAAAATGCAGGTACATATTTAAAAAAATTACGTTGGCCTAATAAAGTTGAGGCTAAAGCTATGAGAATGTGCAATTCGTTTTTTTTTTCTAAAAAGTAACGACAGGAAAAAATAAAATTAATTTTCAAAAAAAAACATTTTTTTTTCAAAAAACTCTGCAATCCTTAAAATTTTTAAATCTTTTTGGATGGCGTCTTGGTGAACATACCAATGCGCAACTTTGCCTCAATTTAACCATCTTTGTATATCTATTATTGTTTCCGAGATACCATTGCTCGTATCTCGAATTTGTAGCACCCTGTATAGCTTCCGTTTTCTTCTACCACCCACCTTTTTATGAACCTCTATATTTTTATTATTTTTCGATAATAATAATAATTTTATGGATATTAATCTTGTAAACATAGTTAATAAAATAGTTAAGCTTCCACTCACCTAAAGAATAAAAATCAATAAAAAAATACTCAGTCTCTTAATTATTATAAATAAATTTCCCCTCAGAATTAATTATGTCTAATCTGATAGGCAAAATGGACAAAATTACATTAAACTGCGTCCTGTATCTTAACCGTTACATCGAATATTTCACTCATGTACAAAAAATCCCATATGAAGCCGGTAATTTTCGGCAAAGTTTTGAGGAAAAACGGCCAAGACTATAAGGATTTTACGGTAAAAACTATTTGGAATGTAACAGCCAAGCTATTAATGGAAAAATACCAAAAAGAATATAATATTAAATTTAATCCTTTTACTGACACCGTATTTAAAATATCCCGGGAGGCAAAAAGTGCTAAAAGGAAGGAATTGCAGATGGACCCTTTAATAGAAAAAGAAAGCTTTAAGGCACTCAGATACGAAGAATTCAAATTGATGGTACGAAATTGTAATGAAGAATGTCCCTATGGTTCGCAAAAAAAAATATTTTTTGTATTATCCTACGAATTGGCATGGCGAGGAGCAGGGCCTATTTTACCATAAGGCCCATAAGGCCCAGGTCTTGGGCCCGTTGGTCTGAGGGGCCCGTTAAAGGTTGTAAAATATTCATAATTTCAAATGTAAATTTACATAGCAGAGAAAAAAAAACAGTTACCTCTGATACGGAAAATAGAATTAAATAAAATAAGCTTTAGATTGATATAATTTTTTTATTATTTATTTTGTTGAAAATAATAATGTTTATTTATTTTTCTAAATTATTAAAAAATAAAAATAATTGTTTTATTTTTTTAATCCAAACTAACAAGAGAATTTTTGAATTTATGAGAGGGCTCGAATTTTTGCTTGGGCCTTAGGGCCCGACCATATGAAAAATAGGCCCTGGCGAGGAGGAGAGGGAGGAAAATGTTTTGTTTCCTATTTTAAATATGATATTGATAATATAGGATAACCCACCGGTCGTATTGCAACCCGATCTTCGATAAAACCACTAAAGGAGGAGATAAAACTGGTGCTCCGTCAAAATGGCTGGTCATAAATAGAGGTCAACCGGATATATGTCCAGTAAGGCTATTCAAAAAATTTATGGAAAAAAGAAAATTAATTAATGTTCCAATATTGTTTTTAACTATAAATCCTTCCTGGAAAATGTGTAAATGGTTCAAGAACCTTCTTGTTGGGAAAAATTCGATTGCACAATGAATGTCTGTTAAAGCGAAAAAATCAGGTTTGGCTACGGAGAAAGTAAAAATTACTAATCATTTGCTACATGCAACAGTTGTGTCGATACTAGCAAAGAAGGGGGTTGAGGAGAACACAATGGTCAAAATAATTAGGCACGCAAACCCGAAATCAATTAAACGTTACCTTCAACACGATGATGAACATCATGCAAATTTGGTAGAAAAAATAAGAGACAATGAAACTGCTACAAGTTCTAATAATAGTACTAATGTGTTTTTGTACCTACTATAAATTCTTTTAATTTCAATTCAAAAAAAATGTAGCATCTTTAAATTCAGCATCTTCCAGTACCGCAACGGAATCTAAACATAATAATTTTTATAACTGTGCTTTTCACTGCAATTCTTCATGTAATTTTTAATTTCTAATATTATAAGTTCCGTTTCATCTTATTGCTTCGTTTTTAAATAGATTTTTTTAATATGTTCAAATAAATGTTTTTAAAAAATCTATGTATTTTCACTTGTATTTTCATGTTTTTTATTCGGAAAATATTCTATCGAATTACACTCGTGCTTCAAAATTAACCTGATAATTTTTTATTTAAGCATGTTGTCAATAAACAAAAACAGCATTCGTTTATATCTTATGGCAAAATATGAATATAAACTCATGCAGTTTTTAGACATGCCTTCATGAAAAATTATCGGTAATTTTGATGCACTTGGGTAATTACTTCCGATAATTTTTAGACGCAATCGTAAAGAATGCCAGTAAGTTTGCCCAAACCTACGCTAGTAGGCGGCTTTCCGTCTCACGCTGCATCGAAATCTTCGATCGAGGACATGCGGCGCGGCGCGGCGGTTTGAAATTAGATCGCGCTTGCCATGAAAAAAATCTGTCTTTCCAGCTTTGACGCGTCGTCGTTTAGGTTAAAAAATTCGACAAAAAATTGGCAAAATAACGCAAATAAACAAAGATTTTGATAAACTTACCCTTTTAAAACACTTAACAGGCCTCTAGGATGATTAAATTATAAAAACACACACACGAGTACTATTATTTCCGCGAAAATACGACGAAAAAGTGCGAAAATGGTTTGTCAAGCGTCTTTTGCCCGGGTATTTCTTCGCAACTGACAGATTTGCTGTTATTTTGTAGTGTGCTGGGACCGATTGACAACTTTAGATTGAATTTATTATTGATATGATGTTAGAACAGACATATGTGATTGGCGATTTTTAATTATAAAACGTACATTTCAATGAAAAGATTGTTACTGTAAATAAATGTTTTTGGAATAGGTAATAAAAGGGGTTATTATGGAAAATTTGATTGTATGGGTTATTCTTGAATAATTTTATAAAGAAATCATGGAAATATCTAAAATAGGGATGTTTTAGAAAAATTAGGGGATTTTTCATTGAAAAACTGCACTTTCTTTCAGAATATTGAATCTTTTTAGTTTATAACTTTATAAATTATAGATTTTTAGAGCAACTGTCGAGTTTGATATAAAAATATAATTGCATGGCAACATATTCTACTAATTAAAATACCGTATGATCGAAAAAACGGCGTCAAAGAGTAACTGGGCAATGACAATCGATGATAATTTTGACGAGCTCAATTTATACACGTTGACAAACACACGTTCAAATTTGTCGACATGTTATACATATGTTATATATATTAACTCTAATTATAATCTTTCTTATTATTGACATTTTTACAAAAACGCATTCTAAAATATATAGTGAAATTTTAGCCAGACTCACAAATTGTCATTTAATGTCACCATCTGAATAACCTGTTATACCGGGTGCGTCTCAAAAGTGGCTCAGCCCTATAACTTTTTTATTTTTTCAGGTAAAAAAACGAGATTTGGTATGTTAGTATATGACATAAATTAAGATTGATTGACGTATTCAATTGTTTTCAGTCACTTCCTGTTGTACCGGAAATCACTACAACGTTAGATTTTTAAATGGTTTTTAATTTTCTACAACTTAACTCTCGGAATTTTTTACTATATATTCGATAGAAAATGACGCTCTGAATAGAATGACACATCATATGTTAACTTTTGACATTTTTGCATATGGTTTATTTTAAATTATAACATGCGGTTCATAACGACAATTTGACTCGAAATACCAAGTGTGTGGTACCAAATTATTCGTAAAAAATGCTTTTTCCAAATATGCTCATGAGCCACCCTCGTTCCATTTGAAAACATTGGGATATGAATAATAATATGATTTGGGAATTATTGAACCGACCAGGACAAGACACTAAAAACATTAGACGATCGAATCTATTTTTCCAAGGCTCCTTGATTAGTGTTTTTAACACAGCCATGGCACTCTAGCCTGAAATTTAAAATGCAATTTGTTTTTGAACGAATACGTCAAAAGTTGACATATGATATGTCATTCGATTCAGAATGTCATTTTCTATCGAATAAAGTAAAAAAATACCGAGGGTGCAATTTAAAAATCAAAAGTTGTAGTCATTTCCGGTGAAACAGGAAGTGACCGAAAACAATTGAATACGACAATCAATCCTAATTTATGTCATGTACTAACATACCAAATCTCGTTTTTTTACCTGAAAAAATAAAAAAGTTATAGGGGTGAGCCACTTTTGAGACGCACCCGGTATATTCACCCACTGGAAAAATCAGTAGACAACAATTTCACTGCCTCCTGGTCTACTTATTAGGGGCATACGCGTCATGTGAGAGGCGCCACCCTGTATATTGTGATAGGTAGTTACTACATACATTTATGATTAAAAATAGATTTTTTTTTTGAGGAGGAGGGGAGAAATCTTGCATAAGACACCGTTGGGTAGTGTCGGATTCCTACCGACTAAAAAAACCCTCCTCGCATTCCATCGCTCTATCCAGCTGGAAACCGCTTGCGCATTACTTCAGCTGGAAGGCTGTCTATGCGGTTAGGCCCCGCATTCTATTTCCTTTGGTTTCTATTATTTCTCGAATGCATCTATATGTAATTTTCCATGACGTTTCACCACTTAGTAGCCCTTGCATCATATTTTTGGCATTAAAGACTTGTCCACCACTGTCCCGTTGGAATGACTCTCTAAACTGCTTCCATTCATTGCAGATGAATAGTGTGTGTTCGACACTGTCAACTTCCTTGCAATATATACACAAATTTGAGGTGGATCTCTCCCTTTTATGCAAATAGTTGTTAAAGCATCCGTGCCCTGTCAATGCCTGAGTTAGGAAATAGTCCGTCTCTCCAAAGCTTCTGTCTAACCAGATATTAATGTCTGGTATGAGATCATGTGTCCATCTACCATATCTATCTAGATCCCACTCCTTTTGCCATTCAGTCATCAGTATGCTTCTTGCCTCCAGTTTTGATGTCCCTTTGTATCTCTCTCTTCTCTCCTCTACAAGTAGGTGAATAGGCGGCACCCTGGATATGACATTTAATGCTTCAGCGGAGATGGTTCTATATGCACTGCAGATCTTGAGGTTCAGTTTACGGTGTATAGCTTTAAGTTTTTGCCTTATATATCCCTTTGATATTGCGAAGTGCCACACTGGGGGAGCATATAACAGTTGAGAGTGTGCTACACAGGCTAGGATTCTACGTTTGGAAGCAAGTGGCCCTCCTATATTAGGCATCCCCCTACCCAGTGCGGTCAAAGTTCGTTCCGCCTTTCGTATAACTTGATTTATATGCTCGCCGAATATAAGCTTTGAAACAAGCCAAACTCCAAGATATCTTATTGCATTCTTTGGTGAAATTGTACCGAGAACCGAGAAGCTCAAATGTTATATGAGAGAGTTTCCTCTTGGTGGTTAATAAAACCGCTTCAGTTTTGTTCGGTGCTAGTTTTAAACCTTTGCGCTCGATCCAGTTAGCCACTCTTTGTAGCCCTGCATTAGCAACACTCGTAAGTGTCTTTTCGTTTTTGGCCGTTACCACCATCGCTACGTCATCGGCAAAGCCGATTAGTGTTACTCCTTCGGGCATTGCCGTTTCCAGTAGGTCGTTGTACTGGATATTCCATAGTGTTGGGCCAAGCACTGACACCTAGAGCTGACACCTGTGGCACTCCACTGGTTACGTTAATGTGCCTTTTAGCAGTATCGTCTTCAATTAAAATTGTCCTTTCAGAGAGATAAGATGCCACCATGTTAGTCAGAGACGAACTTATACCCCATTTTTGCATTTCGTCCAGAATGATCTGCCACGAAGCACTGTTGAACGCATTTTGCACATCTAGAGTAATTACTGCACATAATTTTCTATTATTTGGTGCATAATCTGCTGCTTGTCTGGCAATAAGAAGTACATGTTCGATCGCATGTATTGTTTGTCTACCTTTTCGAAAACCATATTGGCGCGCTGAAAGAGTTCCTATTCGATCAAGTTCTTCATTTAGTCTAATAAGGATAAGGTGTTCATATAGTTTCCTTCTATATCTAAAAGACATATCGGTCGGTATGCGGGTGATCCATCTTCTGAGTTAGAGTTTTTAGGAATCAGTACCAGTGCGGCTTTCTTTCACTCGGGAGGAAAAAGCAAGTCTCTTGCTAGGCGATTATAAACCTTCAAAATATACTCTGGTTTTTTGTCTATTAATTGCTTAAGTATTTCGACAGGCACGTTTCCAGGTCCAGGGGCTTTTCCGTTTTTTTAATTTATCACAGGCTTGTTTCAATTCATTTACACTAAAATCTACAAAACTATCTCTAATATTACAGTTAAATATCACGTTTGGATGAACAGGGAATAGTTTTTTAGCTTCCTCTGCCATTGCTTCAACGCTCAGCTTTGATTTAGAAGGAAACCCATTTATGCACTTCATAGCAATTTTGTACCCGTTTCCAAAAATATCACAGTTTATTGTGTCACATAATGCTTTCCACTTCTGTCTTTTCGCCTCTTTTATGGAGTCTCTGAGTATCTTCTTAGTTTCCAGATATTCCTCCCACAGCCTATTACGTATAATCAGATCAGCAGAGCACCGCCTAGTATAAGCGCGTCTTCTCTTAATACAGGTAGTGCGGAGATTGGCTATTTCTTCGCTCCACCAGTAAGCAGGAGGACCTCTCTTACAGGGTTTTTTCTTTGGCATCGATTTGTCACAAATTTTATTTAAGTTAAAATAGAAACCTTTTAACGTGGTGGCATTGGCACTCAGATCTATATCATTCATGGCTTCTCGTAATTTATTCTGGTCTATTTTCCTATGCTGCCATTTTTTATAAATGTCATTACGATTTTTTATGGTTTGAGTGCCCTCAATTTCAAACAATACGTAGTTATGACCGCTGAGAGTTTCCCTTTCACTGACTTCCCAGTTTATAATATTGACGTTTTCTGTAGAAATTGTCAGATCCAAGATTGAGTGATATGACTGCCGCTGAAAAGTAGGTTTTTCGCCTTTGTTTGCGATAATCAGGCCGTTAGCTGCTATCCATTCACTGATTACATGACCTCTCTGGACATAGCCCACTGGGGCGATTAAAAATAGATACTTAATAAATAGTAACTTTAATAAAATATTCCCTACAATGTTATTTTATACCGAAAGATAATGAGTCCAAAGATACTTTTTATCATGTTGCGTAGTTATCGAGTAAAACATCTAAAAAATTATACGTTCCTTTTAAGTGATCTTAAATCAAACAGTTTTTTTGTATTAAACTAGTTGCTCTCTCAGTGGGTTTCTGATAATTATTTATCGTCATGCGAATGAACGTACTAATTTTCTCTTCGGCGAGTCTACCTAAAAACTGAAAATATATGTCCATAAAAGTCCTCGAGTACCTAACTTGAGTTTTTTTCTTGTTTCGAAGTTATAGCGTGAGTGTGTACACTATATGCAAATTTAAAAGAACTAGTCTTCGCCGGCTTATTACCGATATTACTTCAGCAAGTCTTAATTTAGATGCTCGGCTGCAGTAAACTAACAAAGATATTAATAAAAAACGGTCATCGCAGTAGTCAAATCGAATTAAGTGATCTCGAGTATAAACGAAATAAACTAATCGAAAAAAGTTGCTAGTTTTCTGAAAATTTTTCTTACTAGCGAAAACATATTGTGTTTTTCAGAAAAAGAAAAATTTTCGGAAAAAATGTGTTATAACTATTAATACGTGTCGTTTGTGTTTAAAAAAATACTGTTTGTAAACATAAAAAATTGTACCCAAACGAATAAAAAGCATTATCATCCAAAATGTACATTTAATTTTTCTTTAGAATAGAACTTGTTTGCGTGTTGTGGTTATTATCTCATCGATAATATGAACAGACGCCATTTAACAATAGAGGAAGCAAATCAAACCATTGGGTTGGTTCTTGGCGGTGCGCGACAGATCGATGTGGCTGATCGATTTATTTTTTAAGTCACCTAAAATATAATTTCTAGGCTTAAAAGCCGATTTAATGAGACTGGATCTGTCATGGAGACACATAGGGAGGATCGACCAAGGTCGACAAATGCTAGGGAGGGCCCAAGCTTACTGAGAACAGATAGGATGGATCCTGCAAGAAACTACACGTTGCTCAGCCAGGACCTTTTGGCTATCAGCAGAGTACGTATTACCCCTCGGACGGTCTTACATCGATTAAAAAAAGCAGGTTTACATTGCTATAGGCCTATAAGACGCTTTCCGTTGACTGCGAGAGTCAGGTTGAGATTTTAAAGCTCAACGTTTGCTCTGGTGTAATGGAAGACCTATCTGGAATGATGAGTGGCGTACTGCGATGTTCAGCGATGACAGCCGCTTTTGTCTTCGTACTGACAAACGTACAGTTCGTGTGTGGAGACTAAGAAATAAAAGACTTAACGACCGATATGTTCAAGAAGGGCATCGCTTTGGAGTTAGAGGTGTAATGGTCTGGGGTGGAATTCTACGGAGGCCGAACGGAATTGTATGTCTGTGAAGGTACAATGACAGATGAAATTTATGCTGACATCATTGGAGGATCAAGGAGGGCGTCTTATAGGCCTATAGCAATGTAAACCTGCTTTTTTTAATCGATTTAAGACCGTCCGGTCCGAGGGGTAATACGTATTCTGCTGGCGGCCAAAAGGTCCTGGCTGAGCTACGTGTAGTTTCTTGCAGGATCCATCCTAGCTCCTCTCATTAAGCTTCGATCCTCTCTAGCATTTGTCGACCTTGGTCTACCCTCCCTATGCCTCTCCATGACAGTCCAGTCTCATTAAATCGGTTTTTAAGTCTAGAAATTACACTTTAGGTGACTTTAAATCGACCAGCCACATGGACCTGTCGCGCACCGCCAAGAAGCAACCCAATGGCTTGATTTGCTTCCTCTACTGTTAAATGACGTCTGTTTACGTCTATTAATCAATGACAGAATAACCACAATATCGCAAACTGTCGTTTAGCAACACGCAAACAAATTATATTCTAAACAAAAATTAAATGTACATTTTTGATAATAATGCTTTTAATTGGTAGGCAAGTCTGTTTTTTTATGGGGATATGTTAAAGACAGTGTTTAAAAAACTCGACCAACCATTGTCGTCAAAATGAGAGAAATTATTGTAGCTGCTTTTCGAGGTAGAACTCCACATAATGCCTTTTAAAATGAAATGATCCATTTGAAAAGACAATCAATTTATGCAGATAACAGGAAAGGAAGCATTTGAGCATTTGATTTCATCTAGCTAATTTTTGTCACATAATTATAGATTTATATTATCTAGTTTTAATTGTGTAATAATTAAAATATGTTTTAAACGTGTATCTTTTTATTACCGTTGAGTATTTTACTCTACAATCTTTAATTTTTGTTAAATTATCAAAAGGTATATCACAGCCCCCCAGATTTTTTCAAATAATAAAGATCTACTGACAAAAAATCATAAAAATTAAAATATTTAGGAAAATCTTTGTCTGAAGGGTAGGCAACCTTAATAATATTTTGAAGATATATAAATTCTCCATTGAACACCGAAATAATATACTGGGTGTTCCATTTAAAATCAAGGAGTAACTTGCTTTTAAAAGTGACTAATGTTCCATATTAATTTTGTCTCACCCTGTATAACTTTTCGGGTCAATTTTCAATTTAGTTTAACATACAACGGTTACTGTAATTAAATATCTGGCTATACAAGGTCAACTAAAATTTAGGTAACTGTTATCGAAATTTAAAATCTACTCTTCATTTTCACAAAATGTGAAATATGTCAAAATTCTTAGATTTTAAGTATATGCTTCTTTAATAAAACTCACCTTTATTTTTTTCATAGAATCCGATAATCAATTAATATATAGGGTGTTCCATTAGAAAAAAAAACACAACTTTGATGTGTCACTTTTTTTGGGGACACCTTAAACTCACTTACAGGTCGCAGTGTTTTCGGCATAAGACAGTTCTTTAATATTAAAAAATCAATGAACTAATTATTTAGTTCATAGGGTTTTTAGTAATATGGCTATGCAATATCCGACACTACAGAGAATATAAGCAGAAAGACGAGAATCTTTACACCTATAGGAAATTATCCAGAAAAATTAAAGTGTGTAATTTTTTTTTATATCAAGTATGCTTAGTAAAGCTTTGAACCATTTTTATGGCTACAATTTTTTATTTATGGCTTATATTATTTACTGAACCTAGAAAACAACATTTTTTAAAATTGATGTCCAATAAATTTTTTATTGTATTTCGAATCGAACCACATGCTGTTAAACTCATAAAAAGCACATTTCGTATTTTATTACTGAGTTACAAAATTATAGAGTATACCGATATAAAATAAATTTTAAATTGAAGTACCCGTATACATACTACGAATCCACGTTAATAGTCTTTAATTATTTGTTATGTAACTTAAAAATTAATGAAGATATTACATGATAATGGTTGGAGATTATGCAAGAATAAAATCATTTAAGACAAATGTTACATTTTTGCTAAAGTTGTTGTACCACTGTAAAGATAGTTTAAATTTACAGTTATTTGTAATTTGTTATTAAGCTTTCATTCAGAACCTCAAAATTAGTGGAATAAATTAGGGGTTTCAATTACACTTTATACTTTTTAGTTTACGATCGTTCACAATGTCTAAAAATATACAATTAAAATAGTCACTTGTATTTATAGAATAATTAGCTTATAAATTTTAAAACAATAAAAAATTTATTTCTAGCCAATCAAAGGCCAAAATGACACAACTTTTTAAGTATTTAAATTATTAATTATTATTATTAAATTTTGAAGTATAACTAGTGGAAAAGAACAAAAGTTTGTTAACTTTTTGTACTAAGTAATAAATAAATAAATAAATCCCTTATTGTCAAAAAATTTTACAATTTGTAGACAAAGGTAAACTAAACAAACAAATTAAACAAACAAGGTAAACAAACAAACAAACAAAAGAGAATACAAAACATTATACAAATAACATTTTCAGTCTTATTGTTAAAATTAAACATTTATGAATGTTTACAATGTCAAAGAATAAAAGAATAAAAATAATATTCAAAAATATTTAGTTAGTTTGTAGTAAATATCAATGACCTCTACCTAAATTTATTTCGATGTCATTGGTAAATATAGCAATAGCAAACATTAGACCAGTGTTACAAGATCAAATTCGATTATCAAAATATAAGTCATTTACGGCGTAGGAAGCCTTGTCTAGTAAATAAGAATTCAATGCTTTGCGAAATGAAGAAGAGAGTTAAGAAAGAATTTTCGAGTTGTATAATATTGAACTTTTAACTAACCCTGAGCGTGGGGTAGGTAGATAAGGATCTTGCTCCGCATTCCTGTGTGGATAAGTGTGAGATGACCATTCTTGAGAAGCTGATACATGCTTACGTATTAGGCAAACGGATTCAAATATAAATAAGGAAGGAAGAGTTAATATCTTTAATTTTTTAAAAAAGTCCTGGCAATGAGTTCCGCTGTTTAGTCCCAGTGAATATCGAACAGCTCTCTTCTGGAGCTTGAAAATGCGGTCAAATTGAGTCGCACAACACGTACCCCAGAATGGAAGGGCATACCTGAGGTGCGACTCAAAAAGTGCATAATAAACAGCCACAACAACAAATAAACAGCCACAACAACAAACAATTCTAGCCACTGACAAGTTAAGCTCCTTAAAAACAGATCTTAATGCAAAACAGGCAGAGCTTAATTTTTTCGACAAAGCTTCGACGATTTGCTTGTCCCATTTCAGAGAATTGTCTACAACAAGCCCTAAGAATTTTACAGATTTTACGACGTTAATGGTGGTGTTGTTAAGTACAAAAGGCTACAGCGAGTTTTTATATGACAAAGCTTTAGTTTTAGAAATGTTGAGACTCAGGAGGTTCGAATCGCACCAAGATATAATGGTAATTAAGTCATTTGATATAGTCGTATGAAGTGCCGTGACGTCCTTGTTGCTCCAAGTAAAGCTAGTGTCGTCCGCAAAAGACATATTTTACCACTGATGTTTATGTTAGCAATGTCGTTAATAAAAAGAAGAAACAAAATAGGGCCTAGTACTGAGCCTTGGGGTACTCCACATTCTATTGGCTTGCTAGAAGACAACGTGGTATTTCCTCACAAGTTGACTTTTGTTGCTCAGATACGACTTATACCATTCGAGAGATGTTCCCCTGAACCCATAGTGCTGCAGTTTATTAATTAGGATCTTATGATTTACACAGTCGAACGCCTTAAAAAAATCGCAGAAAATTGTTGCTGTAGAATGATGGTTATTTAGGCTGGAGTAAACTTTATTAAGGAGGGTAAACATAGCGTCATTTGTGGACTTGTTGCTTAGAAATCCAAATTGATTTTCAGTAGGTATTTTGTACTTAAACAGAAAAGATACCTGCCTTCTTTTAACCAACCTTTCTATGATCTTAGATAGCGTTGGAAGGAGTGCAATTGGGTGATAGTTAGAAACTTCATCTTTGTCTCCTCCTTTATGCAGAGGATTATTGCCGCCTTAAGACATTTTGGAAAAATACCATTTTGGAATGACATGTTTATTAAAGTAGTTAGGTGATCCAGAGTGCTTTCTGGCAGATTCGAAAACATTTTTAAAGTTAGCCCGTCGGTCCCAGATGAGGATTTATTTTTGATGGTATTAATTGTACTGCGAAGCTCTTCTAAAACTACGGGCGAAAAAAAGAAACTGTGTAAGTTTACTTTATCATTAGAGAGATATGAAAGTTAATCATGAGAAGGACATATGGTATTAGTTAAGTTTTTCGCTACATTTACAAAGTAATTGTTAAGGTTCTTAGGTGAGGTAGAGATATTGCTAGACAAAGAAGCTTTGTTTCTCAAATCATTCACAATAGACCATGTTTCTTTAGCAACATTACCAGAATTAAAAAATTGAAGACTACTGCCACTAACTTTGACGTTCTGAATGCTTTCATTGAAATTAGGGGAACAAACTTCTACGCTCATTTAAAACGATAATTTACATTAGTTCCTCTAATTTCGATATTCAGAATGAAGTTTTTGTTGAAAGAAAACATTAAGCCTGTAAATGATAAAACATCTAGACATTTAAATGTTGGTATTAACGAACATAACCATTTATAAAAAACAGGATATATTTTCAAATCTAAAATGTCTTCAACATTCATGAGACACAAGCCATTAATTAGACTTTAATAATGCTAAAATTATATTTAAAAAACCGATAGCCTTTAAACGACAAATAAAAGAACCTTCTCTAATAATCCAGTCAAATATAAATAAATGTGTTGCTCATACATCTGAAAATGCTAATACTGTAAAGCTATTGCTTCTTTGATTTTATATTATATAATAGAAATGTACGATATAAAGATTTTTAAACTTATCTCATTTGGTTAGATACTTCTCATATAAGTGTGCAAGTTAAAAACTTATTGGTCATCTTAAGGCTCTCTTCCATGTCATATGGGAAAGGGGAGAGGTACCTCAAGATATAGTGAATATATTTAAGAACAAAGAAAGTGCATCAGACTGCGGAAATTACCGGGAAATTTCACTATTACCTATCGGAGGAAAAATTCTTACAAAAATTATGTCAAACAGCCTGCACCCATATATAGATAAAATCCTTCCCGAATCGCAAACGGGTTTTCGTACCAACCGCGGCACCGTCGATTCCATATTTCCCATCCACCAACTACAGGAAAAAGTAAAAGAGCAGCAGTCTAAACTTTATGTTGCATTCATCGATCTAACAAAAGCCTTCGACTCTGTGAACAGAGATGCGCTTTGGGCAATTATGAAAAAATTTGGCGTGCACAACAAATTTCTTACAGTGTGTAAAAGCCTCCATAACAACAAGTCAAGAGTGTCACCATTATGGATCACTGAGCGATCCCTCCCTAACAAATACAGGGATTAGGCAGAGATGTGTCTTAGCGCCTCTCCTATTCAACATATTCATGGCAGCGCTCTCCATTATAGTGTACAGCAGACTGCAGGAGAGAGGATTGGGCATTTCTTTTGGTATTTGAGATACAGCACAGATACGACGGCAGTCTGTTCAACATAAAAAGACTCAGGGCAAGAACACATGCAAAATTCATCACAGAACTTCAATACGCTGATGACTGCGCTCTAGTTGCAACAATTACAACTTACAACAATTACAAGAGATGTTGAACACATACACCTGGGCATACGAGGCCTTGGGCCTTAAGCTAAACATCGACAAAACCAAAATCATGTGCACTCCCCCGGAAGATCACAACAATGCTATAAAAATCGTAGAAGAACTATTTGAGTATGTGGCGGAATTCAAATACCTCGGCGCGGCAGTTTGATTTCGGATAAGACCAATATTGACTCTGAAATTCAATACAGGATTTGCAGTGCCTCAAGAGTATTCTGGAAATTAAAAGACAGGGTTTTCTACAATCATGACTTGAGTACAAAAACGAAACTTGCAGTGCACCGAGAAACATAGGTGCCGTACCGCCGACACATGAACGCATTAAACAAGATGCATCAGAGACACCTTAGACAACTCTTAAGAATCCGGTGGTTCCATCATGTCTCAAACGTATCGGTTCTTGAAAAAGGTAACTGCGAGAGTATTGGAATGCAAGAAAACCGCATACCAAAATCTCTACTTTAGGATGAGCTTGTAGCTTGTAGACGGTAAGAGGAGGCCGGGTGGACAACTGAAAAGGTACAAGGACATTTTCCACGAAAACTTAAAGGAGATATTAACATGCAGAATGAGTTGCAAGAAGCAGCTCACAATAGAACTCAATGGAGAAGAATTGTAAACTCAGATGAGATTTTTAAATGTCTGAGTGCAGTAGGCAGATAACATCACGTATCGGGATTTTCAGTCACAGAAAATCTCATGAAATAAAATGCCTTGCGTGACCATCTTCTGATAGGTGTCGAATACTCGTCAGCGAGTAATGGCAATAGTAGCAGTAGTAGTAAATTTATCTCATTTGGTAACTAACATTAGATAGTTATAAATTAACTTTAAAATTAACTTTGAAATTTGATTTTATATAATGTGAGACAAAATCATAATAACAAAGTCAATAAATTATATAAAATGGCTGAATCTTTGGTTTTTGCCCCTAATGACAGGAGGAAATACATAATATTCTCTGAAAGGTAAAGCACTTGTGATATTTGTACTTCTTACAAGCATTTGTACTTCTTACTTTGCTAAGCTCTATACAGAGCGTAAACGACCTCTCGGTATGTATACTTGCGATCAACAGTATTTCAGAGTGTGTATATGTTACAGTGAAAGTCAGAAATTCAGTTATTGTTAACATTCACTAGGAAATGCTAACAATTACGCATTGGACCAGTGAATGTCGTATTTTAAAAAAAATTCACAGTCCTTTACAAAGATGCAACCGGGGGGGCATTGAAAATGAGGAATAAAAACGTAAAAATATGATTAGTGTTAATATGAGTGTATTACATCCATATGTTTAAATAACGAACTTAACAAAAAACAACAGATTTAAAGATTCACTGAAAAAGTAGTAATGTTAAAATTAAATAAAACATTATCAATAATAATTATGCGATCGCACCTATCCGTAAAACAAGCAAGCAAAAAAAAAAGAATTCTTACGGAAAGTTACACTTTACGATATAATGTTTTAATGTTAAAGGCAAACCCCATTTAAACACAAAACTTTTTAATACCTACTACTGTATCTAAAAGACTTTTTTTTTAAATTATTAAATTCTTAGCCACGCTTCTGTTTTTCTTGGCTGTTGTGCGTCACGTCACAGATTAACAGGCCAACGTTTGCACCACAACGCGATGCTGCAGACCACTAGGTAGACCGGTCGTAGAAATTTATGTTATACAACTTGTAGTCAATCTACACAAATATTATCAAAAACTTTTTTTCTTTTAAAACGTGTTCAGATTTTGTAAAAAGTATAAGTCAAAATCGCAAAACTTAAATTTGATATGAGTTTCTTAGTTTTTAACTAATATAGTGGCGAATTACAAAAATTCCTTTTCAATGAAAATTAATGAGTTAAATAAGATAATTTAATAAATTACTAGCTTTTTCGCGCGACTACGTTCGCGTTACACCTCGAATCGTTCATGCATTGATTTAAATGATTTTTTACTTCTTTATAGCTAGTGAGCATAGATGTTTTTTATTTTTCATCTTTTTTTTTATTTATTAAGGGCACTAGTACTCTCTTTATAGGTTATTTTTTATTCTTTGAAGGATAATTGAGGAAGATATATTTCGTTATGATGTCACTAAATAAACCCTTGTATAAAATTTTATACTGTCTGGTTTATAATGTTATAATATTGCATTTTCGTACAGCAAATTTTCATTCCCTATTCTACTCCCTAAGGGTATAAATTTCATAAATTCGCTTTACCTTTGTGCCCATTTTTATGTGTATAATCCAGAGGTCACCAAGTTTTATATAAATTTTTACTAACTTTACCCATTTGGTTGATGAATTTAAAAAAATTCTTCTAATTCTTTTTGTAGGATTTCATTCTTCTAGACCAAATAGTAAGGAATTTTCTTACAACAAACTGTTCCGAGATAATTTTACTCTCTAAGAGGATGAATTTCCTAAAATCGCTTTGTGTAGCTAATTCACTAATGTCGTTTAAACGAACCTTTGTGCTAATATTTATGTATGTAAAGCTGGCGGCATGAACTTACTCTAAAATATCTAAAAACGTAATATATAATCTAACTGACACACCACTGACAAAGACAAATAATTTATATCTGGAGGTATTGTGTGTAGGTGTTTTTCAGGCATGTTTTAGTATTTAGTCGTTTTACACAAAGAAATAGCCATTAAGCACTATAAAAATACTTCATAACAAATCTACACATATATACCTTTCATTTAAAGAAAGAATCATCAAGATTGGCAAAGCGGTTTCGGCGGGATGGATGCAACAAAAAAACCCTTTGAGCTTTTATATATGTATGGATTAATTATTTTTCCAACATATTTTACTTTGCAAATTTTTATAAATATTCAGACTCGCTAATATCGTACTCCACCGTGTCCAGCCTGTTTAGCCAAACGTAGGCCGATTCCTCTTCGGCTGCGTCGTGACCCTGGCCGAAGGAAGAGTCTTGAAGACGCTCATCCGCGCATAGGAATAAGTTGACTGCGTAGCGTATTGCGTATTAATCGATTCTGAAATTTTCTATCTCGTGTATAACATGTTACGCAAGTTTATTATTTTAATCTCGATTTTAATAGATAAATGTGTGAAATGCCACCTGAATATCTTCCGCCATGACATGTTTTTACTTTTTTGTTATGGTAAAGTGATTTGTATAAACTTTATTCAATAACGTATATTTTCCTCCATTTGTGATTTTTTAATTTTAAGCGAAAATTAAGTATAACATTTTAGGAAAAAGAAACACTGTAATATTTAAAAGAATAAGAAGAAATTAGTCTTATTTTGAAAGGAAAATATAGAAAAAACTCTTTCTATAGAAAAAGTCTTTATACTAACCAGAATCCGGTGACATATACGCGGTCTCACCGGAAACATTACTTATTACTTCGCATAACTTGAAGAATATCTACTTTTAATAATGAACACTTCAGAAATACACCAGTAAAAACATTTATTATTTGAGATTAAAACTCGAATTAAATTATAAATATTAGTTACCTATGTTGTTATAGCTTTTATAGGCCTGTTTAACGACTTAATAAGTTACCTAGCGAAAAAATCTGTGCGCGTACCTACCACTATTGTTACAGGTTAATTCGTTAAAGAAATATGTTACACAAGTTAAAAACGCTAAAATTTTAATGGTATTACTTGTGCATTATTGGCCTTATAATGTAATTTGTTGGAATTATATCTTCTTTAAATATAATTAGACTTTTTAACGACTTTTAAGTTACCTAGGAAAAAATCTGTGCACGTACCTACCAGTATTGTTACAGGTTAATTCGTGAAACAAATGTGTTACATATTATTCGTGGTATTAGTGGTATTATATTGGAATCAGCTTGGCATTAGTGGGGCATTATATGAGAAATTTTGGTATTAATTTGTATTTTTGGCATTACTTTGGCATTAGTATACAGACATTTGTCAGCGGTTTACTCCTTGTAGATAATCAAAAAGTTTTTTGATAAAATTTGCTTTTCATGTCAGATCATTTCTATGAAAAATTACATTAGATTTTTATTAAAGACGCTGGGTAATTAAAACATTGACTAATAAACCTTGTCCACTTTAAATACGGGGTCACGAAATATCCTCCTTGGAGTGTTTGGGTTAAGGGGTGTATAATAAATTAATCGTTGTTTTATAATAAAAACCATAAAACATTTATTTGTGAGTAAAATAATGCAATGGTTGGATATCTCTCCTTTATAATTCGGTGACTAAAAATACACTAAAATAATTAGAAAAAAAATCTTGTACTTATTTAGTAATTACGTCAATATTAATTAATTGACTTTCTAGTCTATTTTATTTTATGTACAAATATATTATTAAATTTTAAGCATTAAGTAATAAAACACTTTGTGCCCTCTTATATCGTAAAAGGTTACGAAATATACTCCTGGTTACACCCCTTACAGAAAACAGTGTAAGGGGTGTAAATAAATTGTATAATCACTGTTTTTTATAATAAAAACTATAAAATATTTCTTATTTGTGAGATTAAAAAAACAAAACAATGCATTGGTTAAAATAAGTACATTCAATACTGTTTTCAATTGTTAATTCAATAATGTGTTATAACATAATATAGCCATTACTATTATACTATTATTATTAAAATAATATGTGTGTAACATATTTCTTTAACGAATTAACCTGTAACAGACATTTATATGCCCAGTATATTTTTGTTTAACAAACCAATCAGGAAAAATCCAAAACCTACCGTTATAGGAGGTATAAGACGATTAAACTTATATAATGACAACTACTTATCGGATAACAAATTAATTACTACTGTCAGCTAGTTCAGCTACTGTCTAGGTAGAATTTACCTAGAGTACCTACACCTACCTATGATGATGTAGGTAGATTAAAGCTTATTTTGACGTTACCTCTCACTTCGGTGTCACAAGCTGAATTTTTCAGGGATGGAAGTACAGTACATCACAGTACATGATATGGGGACCCTTATTCCGAAAGTAGTACAAAATTAAACAGGGTAAAAAGGCACTATCATCAAAAATCGATATATTAATACCACCGTATAGAGAAAACAAATACTTATTTTTTGATCCAGTACAGAATAAAGTCTTCGTAGGGAGTAATTTTTTATAATTATTTACAAAAAAACATTTCCATTAGCGCTTATGACCAAAAAAAAACTTTAAACATGAATAATCATTTCAATCATGCGAAAATTTGGTTCAAAAATAGATTTTCTTTAATATAACTTTCATTTAACGAAAAACGAAGGCCTAAATGAAAAAAAGAAACAATTTAAAAGTTTCGCTTATGTCTTGACAAGGTATCAAAGCAAACCGCATATTTTTTGCTTTTAAACTAATAATAACTCTAACGACTGCCGCCGCTGCGCCGAGATTTCCTATACCCTTGTATATATGACGTCATGGTGTGGCAAATGTAGCATTTTAATTCGATTTGGGCTCCCTTATATAGGATAACAGAAACATTTTCAATGTTAAAATTGTCGACTTTTACTAGTAAGTTCTAACATTCACTAGTGAAAGTAACATTTACTAAACGTTACCAGTAAAAGTTATTCTATTTTAGAAGGTGAGTGTAGTCAGGAAGAGCGTTGGTGGAAGTTAGACCACATAAAACTTTTAAGAATAGTGGATCACCTCAATATTCAAACTAATCCACATATCTTAAAATTATAATTTACTTCTTTAGTATATTTATTAAAAATTATAGAAAATAACGACACAATATAACCTTCTAGATATTAAAAAAACATAATAAACATTTTTAACCAAACCATTTTTTTTTTGTTAGAGAAGAGGGGAAGCGATTTACCGCCGAAGTGTGGGGCTCAATGCGACAATGCCATATTAGCCGCATAATACCCACTAAACCCCTCTCCTATGCTAGGAGTGGATGTCGATCGCCGTGAGGCATACAGATGTATCCACTCCTACCTTTACTAATCACCCGTCGACGTTGAATCGCCTCCCAGTAGCTCGCTTAAACTTAATCTTTATCATCACAGAATCGACCATCACTGACACAGGGGCCCATGCAGGACAATTTACATAGTTCTCGCATTACGTCTTGCGGCTTACTACCTCGCTCGTCGACTTCAATAAGAATGTCGAGACAAGCTGGTCAACAGCCTTCCAGCAGTGCTCATCACGCAGCATAACCGTGATGAGGCTTCCCTCAGTCAAAGGTCCTGTGATGGCTTCCGTCTCAGTTCTCAGTGCCGCATGTCGGTCGCATTCCAATAATACGTGCCCGGCATCCTCTACATCGCCACAAGCTCCGCAGTGAGGAGAGGCAGCTTTACCGATGCGATGCCTAAAGGCAGCGAACGTACCATGTCCGCTCAGAAACTGCACCAAATAGTAGGCAGTCTCCCATGGTTTCTCCGTAGCCATGGTCTCAGGTCTGATATCCAGCGCCGAGTCCATCCGCCCCGATCGCCGCTTTGCCATCTTCTATTCCACAGCTCCAGGAATTTTTCCTTTTTTGCCTTGATGGTACCTTTTTCTAGCCCGTAAGATGCGCTCCTATACCTAGCTTTTAGGTCTAGAGGCATTATCCGAGCGAGCACTTGTAGTGCTTCTGTGGACACTGTCCTGTTTGCCCTGCTTACATACAGGAGCACAGTCCTCTGTGCCCGGTTTAGAGCGTCAACATTCTTTGCCAGCTTTAGAGCGGTTTCTGCCCATGTGGGTGCAGCATACAGCACAACCGACGCGTGTGCAGTTGCCAGCATCCTGCGTGCCCAATCGCCGGCGCCACCATCGCGCGGCATGAGTCTTGTTAGAGCTCTTGCACTCTCCGCTGCACTCTTTGCCTTTGTCTGAGTGTGGTAGACAAAGGTGCCATTTTTGTCTAGCCAGACGCCCAAGTATTTAATCTCGTCCTTAATTGGCAGAATGTCCTTACTCCCAGAATGTTGACCTCCAAAGCCCCTACCAGTTTTGCTCTGCCGGTCAGTCTGCAAACACAGGTCTTTTCAGGAGCTAGTTCTAGCCTTCTGCTTTCTATCCACTGTTTTATATTTTCAGCGGCTATCGTTGCTAGTCTCTTGGCTTCATCCAGATCTTTACCTATAGACACAACGCCTAAGTCATCCGCAAAGGCTATCGTGTAGACGCCACTGGGTTGATCGATGGCGAGAACCGGATCATACATGATGTTCCACAAAAAAGGTCCTAAAACTGACCCCTGTGGAACTCCCATACTGACTACCTTACTGTAACCACTCCCAGTAAGAACCACCCGTTTGGAGAAATAACTCTTTACGATGTTGAGTAAATATTTCTGTATTCTCCTTCTCTCCAGCTCTTCTATAATTTATTATGTCCCACCTGGCCGTGTTAAACGCATTTTTCACGTCCAAAGCTACCATCAGGCAGGTCTCCCTGTGCCTGTATCCACCAGCTTTTGCGCTCTCAGCGAGCTGCAAAATTCTCTTAACAGCCTCCACGGTGGAGCATCCCTTGCGAAACCCGTACTGTTCTGAGTTCAGTTCTTCATTATTGGCTGTCATATTTTCCTCCAATCTGGTATGGATTATACGCTCAAGTAATTTGCCCATCGCGCTGATTAAGCAGATTGGTCGTAGGCCTCCAGGCTCTCCTGGGTCTTTTCCCGGCTTGGGAATCAAAACGACTCGTGAACTTTTCCACTGATCAGGAAAACGTCCCTCGCGCAGTAACTTTGTCATGGCCTCTGCCAGCTTTTTTTAACCAAACCAAACCAAACCAAACTGTACAAAACAAATAATTTTGAACAATTGTTTTTCATCGTGCACAAAATAAAAGATGCCCGAGCTACTATTTTTTTCAAATACGGCACTTCAAGCACATAGGTCAAGTCACAACTTTTTTTCTGGCATGCTTAACTTTTGTTATGATTTGAGAGAGTTTATTTTGCATTTATTTTTCACAGAAAATTTCTGCCATTTAAGGAAAATACCGCATATAACTTTTTACAACGATAACAAAACAATTAAACATATAACCGCAAAAAACAAAGTGAATTTGAGCCAGATGTCAACGTTGTCAGTGTTTAACCCATTTTAAGGTTATCCTTATATTGCCTATGTTATTCTACTTATCCTTATTTATCCTTATATATTCGAAACATGTGGGAACCGCGCAAACTGGATCTTACAAACTCACTGCTATCCTCCAGGGAATGCTAGCATTCACTATAATAAAAGTTGACTTCAAAAATAGCTCTTGAACTTTTACTGGCGTAGTCTTAGCAAATCAGTGAATGAGAGCTTTTACTAGTAATTGTTAACGATCACTGATTTCCGACTTTTACTGTAACATATACATTATTAAAATAAGATATAATACACAAGTATTAAAAAACGACTGGTCAAAACCAAGTACTGCCGCTACTGAACTCATCGTTTGTTCTTTCGAAAATAATGGTCGAGTTTTACGGGTTCCTCTACCGGGCGTAATAAAAAACCGGGCATAAACATTAATTTCTGGTCGAGAAAACTTAATTTATGATTCTCGAGGAAGAGATCGTCGTTTCTTGAGACCAAAACATGCTTTATGATTTCGCTCGAGATTACAGTATTATTATGTCAGAATAATGAGCTTGGTAGTATTGTAAAAAAGTTAATATAAATTAACTCTGGGAACGTACTTTAAACATTTCCTTTGCATTTATGCGTTTTTCACTCCCTTACAGAAATATTTATACGGTCTAATCCAGATGCAACTTTTGACATTGTACTTATGCGTGCAATTGTTTCGGCTGTAGGTTCTCCGAATTATAATTTGGCAAAATGGTTATCAAGGGAGTTCGAAAATTTACCTGATCATGAACCTTCTTTCTCAGTTCAAAATAATATATTGAATTCATTAACAAAATTAAAAATATAACATTGCATGAAGGAGAAATTTTGGTCTCTTTTGATGTATCTTCGTTGTTCCCAAGTGTTCCAATTCCACAAACTTTAGGCTACTTGAAGGAATTACTCAACGCAAATGGTCTCGACAACAAAACTGTGATTGAATATATTGAGCTTACATCGTTATGTATGAAACAAAATTGCTTTCAATTTAATAACAACTTTTTTGAACAGCGGGAAGGTACAGCAATGGGTAATCCATTGTCTCCATTTTTGGCTAATTTATTCATGAGCAGGTTTGAAGTGGTGGCTAAGAATCAGTTTGAGTATTTTACAAGAGTATGGTTTAGGTATGTGGATGATATTTTTGCTGTTTTTAACAAACATTCAGACACCATAGATAATTTTATTTCTAAGTAAATAATCGTTTTCCTTCCATTAAATTTACGCATGAAATTGAGAACAAAGACAGATTACCATTTCTAGATGTATTAGTTATTAGAAATACTAATAATTGCCTGGAATTTGATATCTATAGGAAAAATACGACCACACGCAGATATATTCCTAATGAATCACATCATAGTGTTGAAAATAAAATGGCTAGTTTAAAGTTCTTAGTTCAGAGATTACTTAGTTTCCCACTTTCCAACGAAAGATATGAAATAGAAAGAGATTACATTAGGAATGTAGCTGAGTGTAATGGATATTCTCCTTCACTAGTTGATAAATTAATTAGAAAACGTAGGTATACGTTAATGATTTCTGAAAATTCGACTTTTCAGGTGGAGAAAGATACGTCTAAATATTTCTCGATACCGTTTGATAGAGGGTTATCCCGTGGTCTAAAAGGAATTTTTAAGAATGTCAATTATAAACTTGTGTATAGTGTTAATAATAAATTACAACAATTATTAGGTAATCCAAAGGATAAAACACCTCCACTGGAAAGGTTGGGTATTTATGAAATTTCTTGTAAATATTGTAATCAGAAATATGTTGGGCAAACTAGAAGATCAATATTAACTAGATTTAAAGAACATTTAGCTCAGATAAGTTATGGTAGACCGGATAAATCTTGCGTTGCCGAACATATTGTTGATAAAGAACATTATATAGATCTTAATAATTTAAAATTAATTAAACAAGTCTCAAATTACAGGCAATTAGAATTAATAAATATAAAGATAGTATGAACAGAGACAACGGTCCAATTTCTTCAAGTTCTTTGTTCCTACTACTCTAGTGGCGGAAATCTAACTGTTACGCTTAGTAGGCTCTGACTCGGTTGGCTAGATTTTGCCACGCCCACTTGGTGCCCATTGTACTTTAGTTTATAATCATCTGCTGATGATGCTAACATGGTTAGCGAAACGCGCGTCCAGTGTAAAAGTAAAAGTGTTTTGGTGTATTGTGGTGATTTAGTGTTTTATTTTAATTTTTTATTATACTTATTTTTATAAATAATTCACTAGTCCGAAAAAGTAGCAAAATAAGAGTTCGGCATTTAAAGTTTTATGTAAAACTGGCTAGGCATTTTTACACAAATGAAGTAGGAAATTAAAGATAAAGATTATTCTATATCCGTATTGTAGCACATTTTTAGACAACTTCTTTATTTTTAAGATTTAGATAGTCAAACATCAACAAAATATTCTTTATGTTTGGACTAAATTTTCTCGAAAAACACATAATTTAAAATTCCGTTACCATACGGAAATAGATTGAAGTTTTGTGATTACGGTATATGTAATTTATATGGTTTGGTAATTTATAAGCTCTGCAAACCTTAATCAAGCTTTAATCAAAGCACGTGTGTTTGGAATTTTGCGTATGGCTTATCACGACAGGATCGGGCTTAAGCCTTAGGCAGATTTCTGAAATATATATTTCCTTCGGCCACACACCCGCTTTACCCGACCCCTGAGAGCGACCCTAACAGTCTCTCAATTGAAGTGCCATTCCTGGCAATATGGCCAAAATATCGGAGGATTGACTGATTGCGAATTGATTACGAATACAAATACCAAGTTGCTAATTTTGTAACTAACTAATTATTTTATCGATTACTACTTTTAAATGTGTAAAACATGCAAAATGTGCATTTTCATTATTTGGGGATTCACTACTGATTTTAGTGTATTATTTTTCTAGATAATAAAACTAAATTTCTAGATAATATAACTAAAAAAAAGGACGATAAAAATTTTTAATTATAATATCTAGCTATAATATCTAATTATGATATTAGAATCCAATTTTCTACGCTAAATTACTCCATGAAAGTGAAAAGATGCTGTACACAGCTCATTTTATGGGTAATGAATATACAAGATATTACACGACGTTCAATCTGGTCTAAAATTACATAAAGTTAAAACTTTAAGATTGAGAAAATCGATATGACCAAATTAGATTCCCTCTATTCCTAAACTGATTATGAATTAAACTATGCCGAGTAAACGACTATAAATTGACTTAAATACTTATAAATATTAAACAAGAAGACTAATGGGATTTAATTCGTGTGTAACCCTGTCTATTACGAAGTTATTTATGTCGATTTTCTTATCAGATAGTTTTAATCTTTCGTATAGAAAATAAAATTTGCAGCTTAGGCGGCAGCCTCTAATTTATAATATAAACTACCTATAACAAGTACTAAAATTAGATTTTTGCATTTACTATATTGTAGCTAGACTAGGGATGCCGGGACGAATATCGGGCATATACTATTCGGTATTCAGTCTATTCAGCTACGTAGTAAAAAATAGCTAAAAACGTAGATTATACTAAAAAAATATCCGTTTTAATAACAGAAAACTATTAGGTAAAGAAAATAAAGTCCTTTTACTCTAGGTGCCAGCCATCAAAGAACAGAAGCTAATGAAAAAGCAAATGATCTAACTAGAAAAGGAGCGAACACTCCACTAACTGGACCAGAACCGTTCTGCTTCCCAAGAATATTCCCTTCTCCCTTCGCTCAAGAACCTGTAACTCCATCCTTAACGTGGAATGGCTATCCTCCAACGATCTATTGAGAAGAGAGAGAGCAAAGACTCTGTCGTCAAACGTAAAGCGCCCCCATCTAGCATTTTTATGCAACATCCTAATTTGACAATTAATGAAATTCAAACGTCGCTCTGATATCTTGTTCCTTCAAAATTCAGTAGTGTTACTGTAACAAGACGATCTTTGTTACTGGCATTTTGGCCATCCAAGCGACGTGCAATATTCTTCTGATCCGGTCTCAGTTTTTATGAAAATAACCTTAACGTTTGCTTATTGCTGGCTCTACGAATATATTATTAAACATTAGCACACAAGTTTTATCTAAAAATTACAATTTGTTGTATTGAAATCAATAAAGTTCCCATAATTTTTAGGACTCTGCCATTAGTAAAATGAATTTTATTCAGTAAATTCATAAGAGTTTTGCGTGAAATGGAAAAGCAAATGTTGCGCATTTCTCAGACAGTCGAAGAAATTTCTCAGGATTTACGACCGTGAAAAATCGAAAATGTTCCTTGTTCTTACTAAAAGAACGATATCTTCGGATGTTTTTAACGGGGTTTTTAACATGATAATGTCTTCTCAATGGACACCTCAGGAAATCAAATTTTGCACATCAATTTTGTATCAAGTTCCTTAAATAGTGTAATTGAGCACTAAGAACAAATTTTTGGAAATTCACTTTAGGAGGTGAAATAAGGTGTGAAACTCTATATATTTTTTAATTTGTCCGAGGTGTATAAAATGTTGCACAAAGGTATCTTAGATAATGTAATAAAGCTTCTGTAATGTAACAAGACTTCTGGATGCTTTGCTGTTAGAGCAATTAGGGAAGAGAGAGAATTGGGTTCACAAGTGGCAAGGACGGTCTATTTTAGTTTGTTTGAGTCTCATCTCCGGTATGGAATACCATTCTGGGGTGTGGCTAATCAGGGTCTACTAAACATTCTGTTTATTTTACAAAAAAAGGCCGTACGATTTATTGTAAATGTACCACATAACGAATCCTGTAGACAACACTTCAAAGCTCAAAAGATTCTTACTCTACCATCTCTTTTTATTCTGGAAACATCATCCCTTATTTTCAAAAATCGTAACAGACTACAGGGCTATACCCAATATTGTTACTCGCCAAACCCTGAATCTGCCCTTGCCACTTCCAAATAGCACCTTGGTCAAGAGATCTATAATATATGAGGGCCAAAAGGTCTTTAATCATCTGCCGGTTGCTTTAAGATTGGTTAATTCCATAAAAACTTTCCGGAGGTTACTGAAAAGGGAACTTTTGAGTAGGGCATTTTACAGCGTTGACGAATTCTACCGGGACACTCTTGATATTAGAATTTAAAATTTAGAAATATTTTATCTTATCTTTATTCTATGTATTGTATATGTTATTTTACTTAGTTGTTTAAACCTATTTCCTGAATTTTGTTTGTTTGTTTAAATGGTTGTATTTTGTTCAATCTTATATTTACACAATTTTTTTATTTTTTGTTTTTATATTTACACGCGTTTGTTTGCTTTTAATGGAACTGTTTTTATATGTTAAAATTGCTGGCAATAGATATTTTAGGTTTAGATTTAGGAATATGCTTTGTTAATAAAAATTTATATATTTTTTAACAATAAAGTACTTCTGAATTGAATTGAATTGTTATAAAGAAATTCAAGATTCATTTGAGACTATTTATATTAATAATTTTGAGAAGCCGGAGTTTCGCGCCAAAGCCCAGTCTTATCTAGAGACATTAGGCACCTTGGAATTTAACTACACTTTTAATAAATTTAAGGTTTTAACTTTTTTGTTTAATCTTTTTTTCTTTGTATGGTAATAATGCAAAATTATGACGATTAGGGCGTGGCATCTCAAAAAAATGTTTACGTCACTATTTTACAATTTTACGTTACTAAACGAGGCGTTGTATAAAATTAGCAACCGGCGGTAGCTAAGGTAAATCCGGCACTGAAGAGAGTTAAAAAATGTCAAAAGTCAAAAGTTGTCAAAACTGACAACTAAAGAGACAGCTTTATTTATTTGTCAAATTACATAGAAACCAACGCCAACCCAACACAATATTTTTTCTACTCGTAATAAATTCCTTGAAATAATAATTTCTGAATATTTCTAACCCACCATACCAATAGGTATGGTATATGGGCTATTAAGATCGGCAAAAAAAAAGTTTTTTTAATTTCACGCAAAATGAGTTATTTGGGTCATAAATGACCTAAATACAAAATATTTTCATGGTGTCTCTCTGTCTGTCTGTCCGTCTGTAAGATGATAACTCAAAAACCGCTAAACCGATTTTAACCAAATTTGGCACAAAAATACTGTGGCACCCGAGAATCTGGCCATTAGTTTTTGGTGGGGGTGGGGGGCTGGTAAGAGGGTATGGGAGGGAGTTAAAAATTTTAAAAAATCGTAACTCCAAAGTAGTAGCGAAACGCGGTTTTCAATTTAAGATTAGGAATAATATTTGCAACAAAATTTGTAATAACATCAAAATCAGTGAAAGTCGCAATTTTTGAGATAAAAAAAATTGGAAAAATTCCTTTACTTTGAAACTAAAAGAACTGCCTACCAAGTTTTTATTAACATATAGTATGGGCGGCTATAGGTGCCTCACGGCGCCGATTTTTTAAAACGTAACTCACTATGGGAAAAAAATATTTTTTTATACACGACGATAAAATTGCATTATCGTCTCTCGAAATTAATTCATTAATCTTTTCGGTCGACGATAAAATACCATTTTATCGTCTTGTATAAAAAATAACTAAAAATTGGTTTGTGCTAAGGGTTTTAATTAGGGGTGAGGATTTGTATACAAGTCCTTACTATCTGGTTTAGAATTATGAAATTTAGAAAGTATCGGAACTAGCTATCTTACCACAGTACAGAAAATTTTGTAATAAACTACAGACCTTTCAACTGTTTCTAAATTTGAAGTACCTTTTTCCTTAACCTAACGATCCAACAAAAACATTTCAAGCTATTATTCGACATATAAATCAAGGTCTAATTAATTTTAAACGGGCATCCGATCAAGACCGAACCTGTTTTTTCTCTGTTTCGTGTACCTTGTTAACCAACCGCCCAGCGCACCGTAAAGAACCCAGAGCCAAATCGAGAGCCGAAATAGCACGTGGTCTTTCTAAGGCAAAAACCAAAGGTAGCAGAATTTCGGCCTGTTCCGATGTTTAATGCATGGCTTCGTTTGCCAAATCTCTGTGTATATGGGCACGTGCTACGATTTTTTACCCCTCGCTCGCAACATGAGTAAGTGTTTCGTTGCCTTTTTCGTCAACCGGGGCAGAGTGCGGCTTTGTTCGCGAAATTCCGTAGCTTGACAGCGGGCAGACTTGCGGATTTTTGTCCCGGCACAGATACGTAAATATTAATAAACCCTCTATATAAAGCCGTATTTTTTTTTGAACGCTATATATTAATTCAAATTTTCTTTTTTAGATGTGCTATTTTAATTGTCTAATTTACATAAGTTTTCCGGCAACATAAAACTCTAATTTACCGCCATAAACCAAAGTGCCTTATTTTAAGTCTGGACACGCCATATTAGATTCATAAGCAGATAGTTGTAAAACTGATGACTAAACTTTTTGTATCTTAATTTGATCCCAAGGGATGAAATTAAGGATGAGACAAAACTTTTCAGAGGTGTCGTAATTATAAGCACTAAGAAGCAATTTTTGGAAATTCGACGCCAAACTTTTTTTGCGTCTCAAGCGCTTTTTGCGATTTTACCGTTTTAAGCGCTTTTTTCGATTTGTGTCCATTAAAAACACGCAAAAGACGCGGCAGGTCTGCAGTTTCTATCAATATGTCAATTAATAACGTCGCAAGCTTGTGGATTCCCGGCCCGTTCAACAATCAATCCTGTGATAAAGAGATAGGCGAGATCGGCGCCGTTAGCGTTGAAGAGACAAAGATAAAATTAACTGGGGATTGAATTGTGGACGGGCCGGGGCATATATTCGGAAACAAACACAATCTACTGCTAGTGCCAGTGATGTGTGTAAAAATAATAATTATTATTTACCATTTATTTTAGGAATTTTAGTTTATATGTATATAGTTTTTTATGTTGTAGTGTTGTGGTTAGTACTTGTTATAATTATAATATAATACAATAAATAATTATAATTATATAAATAGAATAGTAAATATCTCTAGTTGCTAATGCAATTTTAGGACATGATTTATGAAACAATTTGGAGTGAAATTTCTTTACGCGCGCTGGGAGTACAAATTCAAGGCCGTGACATACGAGCTAGTGAGACGGCCCTGCCACACGAGCTCGTTGTAACGAAATGTGTTCACGGCTTAGAAATACGTAGTGACGCGACGTGTATTTGTGAGCAGTCCACGTGTTTATCAAAAATATTGATATTTTAATAAAAATTTTGTAAAACTGAAATAAATGATTACGCGTAAAAAACATTTGTTACACATAAAAAACTATTTTTATTATTTTACACGAATAAAACTGTTACACGTAATAAACTATTTTTTACGCGTATAAAACTATTTGTTACGTGTAAAAATCTATTTGTTACACGTAAAAAAATCTATTTTTACGCGTCAAAAACTTATTGTTTTTGGTAGAAAACCTTTCCTACGCAAAAAAAATATTTTACGTGTAAAAAACTATTTGTCACACGTAAAAATTATTTTTTACGCGTCAAAAACTTATTGTTTCTAGTAAAAAACTCTTTTACCCAAAAAAAATATTTTTTACGTGTAAAAAACTATTTGTTACACGTAAAAAAATATTTTTTACGCGTCAAAAACTATTTGTTTCTGTTAAAAAGCCTTTTTTACGCAGAAAAAAAAACACTTTTTACGCATAAAAAAACTATTTTTTACGCGTAAGAAAATAATCCTTTAATTTATTACTTTTTCAACATTTCAAACTACACTTTTTCAAACATTTCCTTGAAATTTTTGAATTTAATACAATCTTCCTAAACAGTAGCTGTTCTTTATAGAAATATTTTTAGATAATACCCTAAAATGAAAAAAAAATGCATACTATTTAATTTAGTTTTATTGTATTATTAAATATAACGTACGCCTATGACGGGGCCTCATCTTAGAAAACGCTACAGACGCTACAGAAAACAAACTAATTTGTTTTCATTTGCGTTTTTTGCAAGACACGCCGAACGCTACACACTTTTGGCACAAATTACCTATCTTTTGGTGTGGCCACTCCTATATAATCCTGTTATTTTGTTTTAGTCGCTAAAGACGCTTCACGCTAAAAACGCAAAAAACGCTTTCTGTGTGGCCGTGGACTAAGGGGTGAAATTAAGTGTGAATGTTTGTATAGTTTTTTTTAATCTGTTCTAGTAGTATCAAATTTTGCACATCAATTTTGTATCAAGTTCCTTAAAGAGTGTAATTGAGCACTAAGAACAAATTTTTGGAAATTCACTTTAGGAGGTGAAATAAGGGGTGAAACTCTCTATATATTTTTCAATTTGTCCTAGGTGTATGAAATTTTACCCAAAGGTTCCTTAGGGAATGATGTAATAAAGCACTAAAGCACAATTTTTAGAAACTCATTCTCTAAGGCTGAAATTAAGAGTGAAAATTTGTATAAAAATTTGTAAAAATGTGTTCCAAGTCTATTGCAAGCGATTTTTGAAAATGTATCCCCTAAAAAGGTGAAATTCAAAATATATATTTGGAAAATAACTTTAAAAATAATACTTCACGGTGTATAATGGAGAAATAGCTGAACAATTATATATAAGTCTGGACTACAACAGAATTGGCTTAAAACTCTTAAATATCTTAAAATCTATCTGAATATCTCTAATATCTTGAATCCAAAAATGTTTAAAATCCGATTTTTTTAGCAGCAAGGACAGGCACTGAGGTAAGAGCTGATACTTGAGTAAAATAAAAAAGTTAAGTTAAAATAAAAACTTTGTCTATTTTCTAAGTTTACACTTGGATGAGATGAAATTTGGAATGCTTGTGTTTTGTATAACTTTCTACCATAAAAATAGTTTATGGGAGATTCGAGTTTTATGCGGACGACTTCGCGTGCTAAAGCTAGTATTTTATAGTATCTATATATTACAGGAAAGAAGCGAGAACAAGCAGGCTTTAAAAGCTGCTTCAGGACACTACCGACATTATAAGGAAACTGCACGTCACACAAAGACTCAAGTGGCAATGGGTAGGATATACCTGACAGCATGGTACCCACGAGGAGACCTAGAAAAGGACCTAACCTGAGATTGGACCATGATATTAGGAAATTAGCAGGGATAACTTGGCCCAACAATAGGCCCAACTACAAAGAGAATATCTAAATATGTAAGGAAGACTACACCATAAATAGAAATCGTTGAATAAGCTAAAAATAAGTGTACAGAAGTGTACAGACCAACAAAAACCAATGTATGTGTGTTTCGTAGATTTCGAAAAGGCATTCGATAGAGTCAAACATACGAGACTTATCGAAATATTGTATGAGTTGGGAGTTGACAGCAAAGATGTAACACTTCTGAAAAATATATATTGGCAACAAACAGCCCACATGAAAGTTGAAAATGACAATTCCAATCCAGTCAATATACAGAGAGGAGTAAGACAGGGATGTGTGCTGTCTCCTTCGTTATTTAATGTTTATTCTGAGGCGATTTTTCGGGAAGCTTTCTCTTCAACAGATTGCGGTATTAAAGTCAACGGAGCAGTCATTAACAACATTAGATTGGCCGATGACACAGTTCTTATTGCTGATTCTGATACTGGTCTCCAGAGTTTAGTGGAACGACTTGAAGGCTCCTGTAAGAAATATGGGATGAAGATCAATTCTTCTAAAACTAAGTCATGGTATTTGGAAAGAACCAAAATGTACCAATTCCTATTAAAATAGAGGGCAATACCTTAGAACAGGTCTACAAGTTCAAATATTTGGGGTCCTGGATAGTTAACACCTTGAACAACGACGTGGAAATAAAAACCAGAATAGAACCAGCAAGAAATGCATTTTTGAAAATGAAGAACGTCTTCCAGAACCCGAGATTGGACCTTGAGTTGAGAACTAAGCTCGTTAAGTGGTATGTGTGGTCAATCCTATTATACGGAGCAGAAACATGGACACTGAAAGTTCAAGAGATGAATCGCCTCGAATCGTTCGAAACATGGATATATCGAAGAATGCTTAAAATTCAATGGACAGCCCATATCACAAATACCGAAATCTACAACAGAATAGGCAGAGAAAGAGAATTGCTCAATATAATATAAAACATCATACTTAGGGGATATATTGAAAAATGAAAAATACCGCGTCTTACAATTGATAGTTAAGGGTAAGATTGAAGGAAAGAGAGGTCTCGGCAGGAAGAAACTATCTTGGTTGAGAAACATCAGAAACTGGACTCACCTAACTTTTGAAGAACTCATAAGGAAAGCCGAGAATCGTGAAGATTTTGCCAATGTGATCGCCAACCTCCAAGAAAGAGACGGCACGTAAAGAAGAAGAAGCTAAAAATGATGATAAAAAAATAAATTTAAAAACTAATTTTGATATTCCCAAACTTTGTTCTTTAGATTATATTTCTGCAGAGGATAAAAAAAAAGGTTTTAATCGGTATTGATTCTTTTAATAAACTTAACACTAAAGTTAGATTTGGATCGTACTAAAAAAATGAAATTAATGAGTGACACCTACCAGAGATGCTAGTAGAAATCTTTCAGTAATCAATTAATACAGGACCAAAACAAAAGATGCTATCTAGTTATTAAAAGATCGTTCGTGAAAAACTTAATATTGCTCCGCTGTTGTCCGTTTTTGTTCTCATTTTCGACGCTAGTTGCCCTAAATGGCCGACAGAGGCCGTCTCGCGCGACTGAAAAATTATTTTAATAAGTCGTTTAATAAAAATATTTCTCCTTCTTTGTCCGGCTCTCGTCAAACTTGGAGACCATCTGGTCGCTCTGGTTGCGATATCTGCATTTTATTCTGTTCCGTTTCCAGCTTCGACAAAGAGGGAAAAAACACTCGATCGCTAATGAAGATCGGCTTTATGTCGTCGGTACCGCCTTATAAGTACCGAATAAAAATGGACATTTACAGAATCGGTTACGATACGGTCAAGTGTTTTTGAGGCACGCGATTATTAAGTACGTTTTTAAAAAGTTTGTCAGGAATTTGATAGGAAATCGTTGATTGAAAGAATTGGGAAGATACGCAGTCTAATGGGCGAATTCGTGATAAGGCTGATTTACGTCTCAAGTCAATGCCTAAAGAATCCAAGGACATATAGGTAACATCCGAGACCAAATTGTTACCATGGCTCCAAACAGTGCCGTGGCCATATATTGAAATTGATAACAAATGCTAAATAAATGTATATAAAAAACTTAATGTAATATGTATTAAAAAAAGTGGGCCCAGTTCGTGTGATTTGCATTTTAAGTTCTAACTATTTGGAAATGTATACAGATTATGTTTGCACATATGTACATATTTTTTCGTATTGAAGAAGTCAAATTTATTTTAAATGTTGAAAAAATAAAAGAGACAGTTGTTTTATTTTATTGTCAATTGATATACAATGTGTCCACGAAATAAGTTGACACGAATAGAAAAAAATAAGTTACTTTTATTTTAAGACAAAAAGTCAATCTTTAACCACCCGGTATAAGACCCGGTATAAGATCCGGCGGCAATTCGCGGCAGCCAGTGGCACTTAATTTATATGCAATATACTTTAAGCAACAAGCATTATCATGCCCTTTAAAAGGATTTGAAAGGGAAAGTAGTTAAAAGTCTTAAAGAGTGACAAGCAAAAATGTAAAAATACTATTTTTGTTGCCTTCAAAAAAATTTATTTATTTTTATTTTTATTTAAATTTATTAATTTATTTATTCTAATATTACTTAGGTTTAGTTAAGTGCAAAAAAAACAGTTCTTTTTACCTTCTTTTCGAACGTCCATTACAGAAAAGGCAACAGCTTTTATCAATTTTAATAAAATAAGTAATTAATTGGCGTTATCTGAAAACTGTTTATGTCAGCTTGATACCAGTAGCAAAAATGTGACATTTCTAATAAAAAAAGCGCTACACTGGGCTTACTTGATTTTGTTATTTATTATGTATTGTTTACAGGGGAATATAAGAAAATTATTAGCAGCAGTTTCATGCAAACATTCTGAAATTAATATTTCTAAGTAATGACCTATCTGGGAACCACTGTGCTACGGGGCGGGGTTATTAAAGTCTTAATAATCTTTCGATTTATTATAATTTTCTTCCAAGTACTTTTAGTGATTCGAATGTAATTTTGAGGGTAAAAGTTACTATAACTGCTACATATTTTAATGCTAAAAAAGTGTCGATAAATTCGTCAGGGACGTGCAGATGGTTTATCACTGGAATATTAAAAAAAAAACATTTGCGCCACTGACTTTTTTCTTTTGATATCAAAATTGTGTAGGTCGTTTAATGCTAATTAAAAGTTACCTCTTGATATTTTGACGAATTCAGTCTCCTTGATGAGATAAACGCAATTTTATTAATCAAAATTAATAAAATAAAAATAAAACTAATAAATTCTATATTTTACCTAATTTATTATTAAATATTATTACTATTAATTATTATTACTCTTGGTCCAACCTACTAGATAATTTCAAAAAAAAACTAATTTTAAAAAGTTTTAACATCCTGTAACTCTAAAACTATGCATTTCCATACCCATGTTTATAGGAACTTTTTTTTGATAAGGAATTAATGAGTACTTATTTCAAATTTTCGCAAGTTAATGATATTATTTTTTTTAACATTGCCATTAAACTTGGATCAAGGCAAATTAATAATGTTGCGTTTATTTCATCAAGAAGGCCGAAATCGACAAAATATCAAAGGACAACTTTTAATCGGCATAAAATTGCTTACATTATTTCGCTAACAAGGGAAAAAAAGTCAGTGCCGTACTTAACGTAACGTAAACTTACTTGACGTTAACACATTTTTAGCTTTAAAATATGTTGCATTTATAGTAACTTTTAAAAAAAATTTCATTCGAAACGCTAAAAGTACTTGGAAGAAAATTATAATAAATCGAAAAAATATTAACACTAACACCCTGTTGCTACGAAACAAATCAGAATCGGACCTACGTTGATATGAAAAATAAATCTTATTTTTACATGAGGAAGCTCCCCACGAGAGATGGCACATGTTTTTTGAAACACACTGTATACAAAAGTGCTTTGTTTGTCCGTTAGATGGCAAAAAACTTTAGAAAAATAAACACATTTTTTAGATTTTAAGAACCCTTATTCCGATTTGGGGTGCCCGTTTTGCCATTATTTGCTTCCGCTTCGAAAGCCAGACGACCCGTGTGCGGACGCTCTAAGATATCTTAAAATAAGATCGTACACGTAAAGGATTACGAAGTTATAATGACTAATTGTTGCAATTTCATCGGCAAGTGTAATTTATACTGAGTGGGGCAATTCCGGTAATGTAGAGCGACCATATTTGATAACGTCCATCGCCGTTGGATATTAGAATCTTATTTCTGTCCTCGTAATCGCTTGAAATCAGTCCCCGGCACCATGAAGCAATCTAGATTATCCGCATCCGTACGAGCAGGTGAAGCAGCGTCACAAAATATTATATTGCAACGATTTAATTATATGTATATGAATACTTAAAAAGTATATATATGATCCAGTGTTGGCAAAATGAGACATTCTTCAAATCTTACTTTTTTTCTTAGTCACAACTTTACAACCAGGGTTGGAAAAAATCATGATTTTTTTTTAAAAATAAAAAAAAATCAGATTTTTTTTTATTTAAATCAGATTTATTTTTATTTTTATTCAAAACAATGTTTAAATCGGATTTCCAAATGACTAGGACTAATTTCCAAATAAAATCCTATCCTGAATGGCTAAATCTTTATAACTCTGCCTGATACCGATAACATTAACAATTCTACGGCGCGTGTCATTTTTCCACATCGGTCACCAATATATTCTGCAAAAAAGTCACTCGCTTCAGATCAAAAGGATTTATTTTCAAACATCTCAAAAATATCTTTTGTCATTTTAACTCCTGGGCATAAAAGTAAAGCACTGTTACGCCTAAGCACAAAAGTATAAAATATATATTATTAAACTGATATTAAGTGTCAAATTCAACGAGTTGCTCGATTACTATTCATATTATTTGCAAAGTTTGAAATTGATTAAAAAATTATTTGAAATGTTTTAAAAGAAATGGTATGTTCTATTCGGAGTAAAAATGTAATTTTTGTGCTCCCTGTAACGTCAAAGATACAACATCCTCAAAAAAGTATAATTTTTACTCCTAATAAAACAATACACTATTGTTCAGAAATAGTCTTAAGTCGACAATGAAATTAGTATCCTCATATCCTAGACATCTAATGTCAAAGTGTAAAGTACTTACTGCAGATCAAAATGTCGGTAGGAATTTGGAAACATACAACCGTTTCAAAAAAAAATAAAACAACACATTTTCTGACAACGATTATAGATTCTCGGATATGAAGATATAGTCTCTATATCAGAAGAACCTAGTTCTAAACTAGAGTTAGCGAATGATACGTATTCGAACAGCGAATTTATGTCACTTATACATAAATTTTAAAATAAATCCCTGCATTTAGCGGTCTAATGGATTCATACGAATTACTTCAAAAATCGGTCCAACATTTAAATTGATGAACATTTACAATTATTTTTCGATTTATTATCTGTTATACAGGGTTGTTTACCACATACGACACGGAGTATTGTAGCTAAACGATGAGATTTTTACAAATTGTAAGTTTTGGGTTCGGTGAAGGACTATTAGAGGTACAATTTAAAAATAATTTTACAAGATACAGAATGTCCCAAATAAGTAAAAAATATCAAATTTGTATTTTTTTAAATGGAACACCCTGTATATTATTGCATTTTTAGTTTCTACGATTAAAATAAAGGTAAATTTGATTAAGGTTTATTACAGTTAAACCTTACCGTTTTTGAAATATTTTCAATTTTGTGAAATTGCAGCAAAAATTTTAAGGCTTCATTTCTCCAAGGGTATCAAAGTTTTTAATACTAAATATCTACTGAAGTTTATTTATTGATCAGTTATTGTGTTGCAATAATAAAAATAATACTACCTTATACAGAGTGTCTAAAAATTTATTTTAAATAATTATTAGCTTTAAACGGCAATAACTTGTTTAATTTAAATGGAACACCCTGTATATTTTATGAGAATCAGATGCACAATTTAATTGTCTATCAAATTGTATTATACCATTTTTTACCTATCTCTTCAAGTTTCCGTAGAAAATACATTTTCTTGTAATTTAGAACTCATTTATCAATATACCCATGGAATATTGACATTTTAGATTATTCTTAAAGATGTACAAAATTTTTAAAGAGTACATATACTAATATTGTCAATATAATTCGTTTATTTCATTAAAAAATAAAAAAAACTGTTTAAATATTTGTTAAAGAGGACCAATTAATATGATTCCAGTATTTAAACTACATTAACTGACTGTTTGCGTTGATTAATAATAATTGCCCCAAATACTAAAAAACTGAGTTTTGTATGTGTATTAGACAAGGTGGTAAAAAGTAACACCTTAAAAATGATATTTCATTTTTTAATAAATGCTTATTTATAACAACAGAGACGTTCATTTTGATAACCTATTATTATAATGATTTCTGACTTAAATCCAGATTTATTTAGAATAATTTATTAACGAACACAATTAAGTATGTAATTAATTATTATATGGGCGGAAATAATAGTATTATATTTAATTAATGGTATACACTTTATAAAGATTTAAATACTTTTTTGCATATATAATGGGCTAGTAATATTATCGTTTTGTTAAAATGGATAATATTACTAGCCTGTACATTTTGTACATTTGTTGCTTTAAAAAACAATCTAAAATGTCAACATTCCATGGGTCTAAATTATAAGAAAATGCATTTTCTATGAAAACTTGAAGGATAGGTAAAAATGGGATAATACAATTGACAGACAATTAAATTGTGCATCTGATTCTAAAATATACAGGGCGTTCCATTTAAATTAAAGAAGTTATTGGCGTTTAAAGGTAGAAATTATTTAAAATAAAATTTTAGACACTCTGTATAAGGTAGTATTATTTTATTATTGTAACAGAATAACTGATCAATAAATAAACTTCAGTAAATATTTAGTATTAAAAAACTTTGACACACCCTTGGAGAAATGATGCCTTAAAAGTTTTACTGCAATTTCACAAAATTGAAAATATTTCAAAAACGGTAAGGTTTAAGTATAATAAAATACCTTAAACAAATTTACCTTTATTTTAATCGTAGAAACTAAAAATGTGATAATATACAGGGTGTTCCATTTAAAAAAATACAACTTTGATATTTTTTACTTATTTGAGACACTCTGTATCTTGTAAAATTATTTTAAATTGTCCCTCTAATAGTCCTTCATCGAACCAAAACTTACAATTTGTAAAATATAATCGTTTAGCTACAATACTCCGTGTCGTATGTGGTGAACAACCCTGTATATCTGTTATTATAGAAATATTTTTTCTAGTTTTCTTGGATATATTAATTTTTATTATTTTTACAGTTATTTTTTGATTTATTATAAAGTTTCAATAAAATTATTTTTTTTATTTAAATCGCACGATTAAAATTTAAAAAATCACTTGATTTAAATCACGATTTAAATCATGACTTAAATCATTTGATTTAAATCATGCCAACACTGGTGAGAACCATTTAAGTATAAAATTATTTCTTCTATAAAAGGCATTTGATCGAAATTATTACAAAAGTAAAAATATACCAAAAGTGTTCCTTATACAGAAAAGTGTATCTCATATAAAAGTCTAAAAATGAATCATGCTGGGTTAAATACAGGGTGGTCCGAATATATTCCGGAAACTTCGGCAGCATATTCTGCAGATAAAAATAAGTAAAAAAGTTCGTATATATGTATGTCCTAAAATGCTTAGTTTCAGAGCTGGTGGACAACTTTAAAGCAGCCAACAACACGCTTCGAAGAAACCTGCGCCAACTAAAGGATAACTGGTGGTCACAAAAAGCAAATCAGATTCAAGAGTACGCCGCGCATCACGACTATCGTAAATTCTTCGAGGCTGCAAAAGAAGTATACGGCCCAACTAAGAACGTAAGCTGCCCAATCAAGGCACAAACGGTGAACTTCTAAAAGAGGAAGAACAAATCAGAAATCGCTGGAAAGAGCATTACAGCCATATCCTTAACCAAGACAATATCCCCAATATGCAAGCACTAAACACAATACCTCAGTATAACAGCATTGATGTATTAGATATCCCAGTAACGGAACAGGAAATAAGGGCCTCCATAAAACAACTTAAAAACAACAAATCGGCTGGCTGTGACGCGATTCCAGCGGAAATCTACGAGTGTGCAAGCAAAGAACTTATTGGTCACCTTAAGGCTCTCTTCGATGTCATATGGGAAAGCGGAGAGGTACCTCAGGACTTTCGCAACGCGAATATAGTAAATATATTTAAGAACAAAGGAAGTGCATCAGATTGCGGAAACTACCGAGGAATTTTTCTACTTGTTACCGGAGGTAAAGTTCTCGCAAAAATTATGTCAAACCGCCTGCATCCGCATATTGAAAAAATCCTCCCAGAATCGCAAACGGGCTTTCGCACCAACCGCGGTACCGTTGATTGCATATTTTCCGTCCGCCAAATACAGGAAAAAGTAAAGGAACAGCAGAGTAAACTTTATGTTGCATTCATCGACCTAACGAAAGCCTTCGACACTGTAAACAGAGATGCACTTTGGGCAATTATGCAAAAGTTCGGAGTGCCCAACAAATTTCTTAGTGTGTGTAAAAGCCTCCATAACAGCAACAAGTCGAGAGTGTCACATCATGGATCACTGAGCGATCCCTTCCTGACAAATACAGGAGTTAGGCGGGGATGTGTCCTAGCTCCTCTCCTACTCAACATATTCATGGCAGCGTTCTCTATTATTATAGTGGATAGCAAACTGCAGGAAAGAGGAATGGGTTTTAGATACAGGTATGACGGCGGTCTGTTTATAAAAAACATAAAAAGGCTCAGGGCAAAAACACGTATAAAATTCATCACAGAACTCCAATACGCTGATGACTGCGCTCTAGTTGCAAATACGTTACAGCAATTACAGGAAATGCTGAACACATATACCTGGGCATACGAGACTTTGGGCCTTAAAGTGAACATCGATAAAACAAAAATCATGTGCACTCCCCCGGAAAATCATAACAGCGCTATAAAAATCGGAGAAGAACTATTGGAATAAGTATCGGAATTTAATTACCTCGGCATGCGGCAGTTTGATTTCGGCAAATATCGACTCTGAAATTCAGCACAGAATCAGCAGCGCCTCAAGAGCATTCTGGAAATTAAAAGACAGGGTTTTCTACAATCATGACTTGAGCACAAAAACGAAACTTGCAGTGTATCGAGCAGTAATAATCCCCACCATGTTATATGGAAGCGAAACCTGGGTGCCCTACCGCCGGCACACGAGCGCATTAAACAAGTTGCAACAGAGACACCTTAGACAACTTTTAAGAATCAAATGGTACCACCATGTCTCTATCAGTCCTTAAAAAAGCAAGCTGCGAGAGCGTTGAAGTCATGATTACTAAATCTCGCTTAAGATGGGCTGGCCACGTATGCAGGATGCAAGAAAACCGCCTACCGAAATCTCTTCTTTACGGTGAACTTGTAGAGGGTAAGAGGAAACCGGGTGGACAACTGAAAAGATACAAAGATATTTTCCATGAAAACTTAAAGGGGATAAGTATGCAGCATCAGTGGGAGGAAGCAGCGCACAATAGAACGCAATGGAGGAGAATTGTAAATTCAGTTAATAACGACAACCAAAAAATAAAGAGGCAACAAAGTAATGAGATTTTTGAATGTCCGAAGTGCGGAAGAGAGATAACATCACGTATCGGGCTTTTCAGTCAGAGAAAAGCTCATGACAGGAAGCGCCTTGCGTAACCATCTTTTGGTGCGTGTCAAATACTCGTCAGCGAGTAATGGCAGTAGTAGTAGTTTCAGAGATACAGGGTGTAAAAGTTTCATTTTTATTTCGATTTTTTCCAAATAATTTCTGAAGTAAAGTCAATATTCGAATGAAAATTGGTGTCTGGGAGTTTTTTGACATGAGAAATTTGATTTTGATGTCAATATAACTCCTACAGGTAGAGGACACCACCTACATATGTTTTAACTGTTTTGAAGCGTAATAACTTTTGTCCGTACCTGTATAAAACTATCGAGGGAAAAAATATACATCTCTGTGACTTTTTACGTAACAAATATCTCTTTGTAAAAATCGCTACGAGCAACCGTTCTCAAGATATTTAGAATGGAAACAGTCAATACATGTGATTATTGACGAAAAATAAACACGTTGAGTAGATAATTATTTCACTGAAATATAATAAATTTCGGATTTTTTTTTAAATTAATCATAAAATTTTCTGCAAAAAAAAAATGATGATAAAACAGTTTCTGTTGAACTTTTGGCACAAAATTAAATTTTGAATTTATTATATCAGTCTAATAACTATTTAGTCAACATGTTTAATTTATGTCAATGATAACAGGTATTGATAATTTCGATTCCAAATATCTCGAAAACCATACTGTGAGTTTTACCAAGAGATATTTTTACGTAAAAACATCGTAAATGTATCTTTTTTTACTAAGTAGTTTTATACAGGTAAGGACGAGAAGTTATTACTCTTCAAACCAGTTAAAAATATTCAGGTGGCGCCCTCTACTTGTAGGAGTCATATTAATATAAAAATCAAATTTCTCATGTCAAAAAACGCCCAGACCCCAATTTTAATCCAAATATTGACTGCAGAAATTATTTGGAAAAAATCGAAATAAAAATGTAACTTCTACACCCTGTATCTCCGAGACTAAGCATTTTAGGACATACATTTATACGAACTTTTTTACTTATTTTTATCTGCAGAATATGCTGCCGAAGTTTCCGGAATACAGTTCGGACCACCCTGTATAACACAGACACAAAATGCACGTTTAAAAGCCTTGCTATTCATTATATCAAATCAGGGGCGGATACAGGAATTTATTTTAGGGGGGGCCCAAATAAAAAGTAATGTAGAATATGCTATTTAGGGAGCCATTTTAAACCCAAAAGCCTAATTTTTAACCAAATTTATACATTTTAGGGGGGGCCGGGCCCCATGGGCCCCCCCTCTGTATCCGCCACTGCATAAAATGCTGAAGTTAATATGAGAATAGAAGGATAGAAATTAGACATCGAAATTTATCTATTTTTGTTAAGAGAACTGAAATAAAAAAATCTCAACTAATAAAGAACACCTGCATACAGTATGTCCCCGGATTGCCTTTTTACAGGAAGAAAGACTTTTTTATTATTGATATTTTGAGGGAAATGCATTCTTCATAAAAAATGTTGCTTGTTCTAAAATGGTTAATCCCGTGTATACTTTTCAAAATTTACATACCGTTTTAGAGAAAATTAAGAAAAACTTGAAAATATGGTTGAATTTTTTTGATTTTTTTACATTTGTTTTGTTATTTTTGAGTTGTGAATAAAATTTAAAAATATGTATGCTATTAAGTTTCATATTTTTACCCATACATGCAGTACTTAATTTAAACGAACATACCTTTCTAGACCATCCATACAGGCGACGACAGGAGTCGAACGCTTACTATTTCATGCTGATTATCATGCTGAATACTGACTAATACCCTTGTAATAAACCAGGCTAATACTGATGCCACTCCACAAATGTTTGGTAGTCAATTTCAAAAGTTGTAAACCTCAAAACGAGGCAATGAAGTTGTAATTTCAGTTTTTCCATGATTTATCACTCAAAGATTAAGCAAATTATTAGGATGATCTCTTAACAATATTACTGCTGAATGTTCCTAACAGAAAAGACTGACTGCATATTCTGAAACTGACTGAAATTTTCAGTAGTTTTATTTGAATGGTATAATGTTTTACCTAAATATGGCGTTTTGAAAATAGTTACTAACTGTCACTAGAAAACAGCCATGGCACCAGCCATCTTGATTGCCATTTTATTTAAAAATCGCTTTTTATTCAAAATCTGAGATAGATAGGTATAGGAAACCCTAATATAGTTTGAAAGAGTAGATCTGCTTCGATTTATTTAAAAAAATACAGGGTGTTGCATTTGAAATAACAATGCTTTTATGTAAAATAAATCCTTAAAATAGATCACCAATTTTTGGTACCCCTGTATAAATTTAAGGAAGCAATAACATTTTTCAGTAAAGTTTATTTCTTTACTTTTAAACTCAGCACAAGAATAAATTGTGAAAAGTAATGTACAGGGTGTTAATAGTAAATTCTTTTGTAGCATGCATATTTAAATATCTTTAAATATCTCAAAAACGAAAGATTTTAAACATATTTAACCCTTATAATAAATGCCTTTTTTTGAGCCCAAGAATCCAAAAATGAAATAAAATACCGGGTGTTCCGTAAGAAAAAATATAACTTGGGAATGGATCTTAGTTCTGAGACACCCTGTATATTTCAAAATCATTTTAAATTGTGCATATTGCCTCCCCACATATACCCATAAAATATTTTGTATCTACATATTTCCGTTTTCGTATAATCAACCGAAGCGAATGAGATGCGCCACCCTGTATATAAATTTATATGGAAAATGTCATCGATCGTCATTTTCCAGCCAACTAGACGCCATTTTTTTTCGATTATACGGTATAGTCTAAAAAATGAATAACTTTGAATTTTGACCGTTATTTTTTACCAACATGGCAAATATAAAATCCCTCTATCAAAAAAGTTACTGATATTCTTTAAAATGAGTGCCTGAACGAATCAAATAGGTGACTCTTTTTACTTTCGTGAAATAGAAAAGGAAAATAATAAAACAAGTGACAGTTCTTCCCTTCTTGCAAAAATCAACGCAAATGTCATAATTGAAAAAGTAAAATTTCATCAGCTTTTGACATTTCTAAATATCAGCTCAATGCCGTCTCTAATAGACAGCCTCGGAGCGAGATTTATGACGTCACGCTAGTTAGATACCACGGATTAATAAATATGTTGTAGAATCCATGGAAAACATAATTATTCCTCGTATTTTTGGTTTGTATTTTAAAAATGATATAGTTTACATGAAATATACATAATATACAGTTAATAAATACAATATATATATATACCTATTTATAGTAATAAATACTTTGGCAAATAAACTATGAACCATACAAATGCAGTAAATGTTTTACAATATACAAATAATGAATAGGTACATAAGATAATGGGTAAAATGTAAAATATATTTTAAATTTTGGGATTTGAAAATCGATCCAATTTAACAAAAAACATTCAATATCTACTAATAGTGATATATTATTATTTGCATTCACAAAATTTATATGTATATTTTGAAAGCATCAATGTTTGAAAAATTTATATTTGCAAATAATACAATATCATAAAAAGGCGTCAGCGATGGCTATTAAATAAAGATCGCTGTCATTTTATATGTAAAAGTATTTTAAAATTTTTGATTTTCTTGGGATTTAGGTTCGGGAAAAACGCTGATTAAGTTTTAATTTGGTTTTTCATTATATTATATAGCTAACGTTTATAGCCTTCATCAGTGTTGTGTCATATGAAAAAAATAGTGTCGAATATAATTCAAAAAATTACATATACGAAGTATAATTATGTTTTCCGTGTATTCTACAACATAATTAATCCGTAGTATCTAACTAGAGTGACGTCACAAATTTCGTTCTGTGGCTGTTCTATTAGAGACGGCATTGCATCAGCATGGCGGCAAGTTGCTAACCTAATAAAATTTACACTAGAAAAGCCCGCGGGAACTGTCAAATTCAAAGTTATTCGTTTCACAGACTATATAACACCCCAATTCAAATATCTGTGAAACAGTTAAGTTATTCAAAACATTTTAAATACAAAAAATGTTCATCTTTTAAAAAGAAATAATATAGAGAATGTTCCTTTAAAACCAACAAAAATTACTTCATGTTATAACAAGTTTGAAAAACAAATTGGAAAATTATTTGGAACGTTTAAAATTGCTAAAAACTTATTTGTGGCGTTTGAAAAAAATATCATGTTCTATTCGGAGTAAAAATGACTTTTTTTACCTCACCTGTAATGATAAACGTACAGCCTTGCTACAAAAAGTATAATTTTACACCTAATAAAACAATATACTATTTTTGGGCGTAAACGCGTAACATTTTTCTTCTACATACCCCTAAATTTACTAAAGTATTGAACCCACGCATCGCCACTATATTTGAATACATAATTTTTGAAACTCGTGACCATTTATTTTATTAAATCTTAGTCGCACCACCCTATAAATAACGTTATTTCATTTTAATATAAATATCTTCTTTTACGTTACAGTGTCCCAGCCGAAATACGTATTACAAGAAAATACCACTTGTTATAATAAAACATTGTTAAATTGTAATAGGTAATGCAAATTTCAATTTTTAAACTACGATAACTTTTTTGATTATAAAAATCACTTACTTGTCAAACGAAGCTCTGCACTTAAAACTTTCAGTATGAAACAGAAAGTTATTCACATAAAATAGTTATTTAACAACACACAAAAATGTTTTTATAATTCTCCGCCATTTGTTTCTACCGTCTGCCATTAAACCTCTAATTAAACTCTTTTCTGACTAAATTACTAATGTACAATTTTCTCAGCACACTATTCGTTTTTAAATTAGATCAAAAACTATCAAAACCAAAATAGGTACTAATTATTACTTGACGAAATGGTGAAGGATTACTATTAAAATAATATAAAAACACAAATTTTCTCTTTAATCCAAGCGTCAATTTTTAACCAACACGTATGACCATCAAGAACATTTTAAGTATTGTGTTTTATTATTATTGATACCTTTTCTAATGCTTAGCAAAATTTAAGAATTATCATTATTTAATTTAAAAATATATCGATAAGAAATAAATCTTCATGAGCCTCATTCCTACTTTCAATAACAAATCTGACATACATTTGACATCTGACAGCTGTATTATGTTTTTA
>NW_022145827.1:1650151-1659394 GCF_002938485.1 Sitophilus oryzae
GACACGCGCACTATCATTTTTACATTAAAAACGTAAATTTTTACCGCAGACGTAGGTTTTTAAAGGCCCGGTTTAATCATCTGCCTGCGCTCCTCCTACTTATTCTAAAATGTTAGCGTGATTGACAAAGACGATACTATATCGCGTTTCTTTGATTGGTTCGTTTTTGTGCGTCAGTCCATTGGCGTGCTTGCAGTGCGACCAATGGGGCATTCCATTTTATATTTATAACCAAATATATGTTTTGATAAGACTTTGACAGTTAAAACAACAAATTACAACAGATTATATATTGATTATTATATGACTTGAAACACCACGGCACTGGAATTAAGTTTTGTGTGACCTTGAACAGATTAGTTCACATGGTAGCGACCGATGAATCACTCCCAAACATTCGCGGCATTTACTATATATATTTGTGCTTGCATATACACTTACTGTGTGATATAGAAATTGTAACAAACAATTAGTGGTATATGCTTAGCTATATTTATTATGATTTATCTGTTGGTTGCTTGCATAAAGTGTAGTAAACGATAACATTTTTATCTCAGTCTGTTTACAAATATCCGCAGATTTTATTTAATACTAGTATGTACCCGCGACTTCGTTCGCGTCGAATTAATCATTTGTAATGGTGATGATAAAGCAAATCAAGAATTTCCATTAACATACAAACTGGATAACATTTTCTCACATTTATGTCAGCATGAGAAAAACTTCGTAATATTTGAGGAGTAATTTCATCTGGTTGGAATTTGACTTTCGAAAAATCCGTTTGCCAAAAATAAGCTTTTTACGTCAAGGAGTTTAAGCAGAATCGTGGTTAATCAGTTACTCAGCTTTTTCGAACACCCTGTATGATTTTTTTAAAAAAATTCAAAATATGTAAAAAAACAAAATAAATTATGCGTGTCCAAGCGTTTTCGTGAAAGACTATAACCGTCTTTTAAATAACAAATATTGTAATATTTGAGGGACGTTTTCAACCTCTTGGAATTTGAGATTCGAGAAACCCCTCCTTATCGAACCTCTACACCCCACAGTCAATCCGTTTGCCAAAAACCAGCTTTAAATGTCAAACTGTTTAAGCAGAATCGTGATTACTCAATGGTCATATTTTATGAAACACCCTGTATACATTTTTAAAAAATCTTAAAATATTTAAAAAAATAAAATAAAACATACGTATTTAAGAGTTTTTTCCGAAAAACTCACCGTTTTTTAAATTAAAAATATTGTAGTATTTGAGGGGTGGTTTCACCCCCTTGGACCTGGAATTTCGAAAAATCCCTTCTTATCAAACCTCTACACCCATTTTGAAATACTTTAAATATGAAAAATGTTTATTTTTTAATCCTCAATCAAATTACAAAATAATATACAGGGTGTTCCATTTAAAAAAACGAAGAAAAATTATTTTATATTTTTGAAAGTTTGGGCGTAAAATATTGAACATCCTGTATGATTTACGATTACCATATTTATAGCAAAGTAAGAACAGACCATCTAAATTAAATATCTAATATATTGTTGATTTCAGAACAGTTCTTGTATTTTTAATATATTTTTAAAAAGGGTTGAAAAAGTCAATCCGTTTTCCAAAAATCAGCTTTTTACGTCAAGCGCTTTCAGCAGGATCGTCGATTAATCAATAGCCAGATTTTTAACAACACCCTAGGGCTTGACCTAGCCAAAATTATCATCGATTGTCATTGCCCAGCCGTCTTTAACGCAGTTTTTTTTTTCGATCGTGTGGTAAAATATTCAAAGAACCTTACGAGTATGTTCTTCAATTAACATCGCTGCCAATTGTGCAACCTCCCCCCTCTCTTATCCTTGCCTATAATTCATCCGCAAACTTCGCGATCCCCTAGCTATCGTTACGAACATCTGGTCTAAATCAATGCGCTGCACGGTAATCGAGTTGCTACAATTTAGTTATAGCTTCCTCATTATTAGATTATATTTGTACACAAACTTGACTACAATAAACAATGAGCGCGGGCGCAAAGTTTCGGAACGCGTCGTAAACTGAAAGGCCTTTGTGTGTCGCAGTCTCGAACTTTATTATTTATGTAAGTTTAATTATTACAGCCGTAAGCACGCTGTATATGTGTGACGGGTACATTGTAGTGTACACAGACGTGTATAAAATATAGTCTCACCAATATACATTGATTAATTTGACCTAAAATATAAGCTTGGTTCATTTCGGTTGATTTCAACAAATTCCAGGTGAAGTATTTTTTACTTGAAATCACTTTTACTTTTTTACTTTTCCACTCACACGCCAAAAACAACAAAATATCCAGTATACCGGGTGCGTCTCAAAAGTGGCTCACCCCTAAATCTTTTTTATTTTTTTAAATAAAAAAACGAGATTTGGTTTGTTAGTATATGACATAAATTAGGATTGATTGACGTATTCAATTGTTTTTGGTCGCTTCCTGTTTCACCGGAAATGACTACAACTTTTGATTTTTAAATGGTACCCTCGGTATTTTTTTTACCTTATTCGATAGAAAATGACATTTTGAATAGAATGACATATCATATGTCAACTTTTGACATTCTCGCTTAATAAAAATTTTTAAATTCAATCTATAGTGTCATGCTATGTTAAAAACACTAATTCTTAATCAAGGAGCCTTGAAAAAATAGATTAATGTTTTTAGTGTCTTGTCCTGGCTAGTTAGAAGATGCTCTATTCGTATTTTTAGTCATATCTCAATTTTTTCAAATGGAACGAGGATGGCTCATTAGTATATTTGGAAAAAGCATTTTTTTACGAATAATTTGATACCACACACTTGGTATTTCGAGTCAAATTTTTGTTACGAACCGCAAATTATTATTTCAAATAAATAATATGCGAAAATGTCAAAAGTTGACATATGATATATGTCATTCTATTCAGAGTGTTATTTTCTATTAAATAAAATAAAAAAATACCGAGGGTACCACTTAAAAATCAAAAGTTGTAGTCATTTTCGGTGAAACAGGATGTGACCGAAAACAATTGAATACGTCAATCAATCCTAATTTATGTCATATAATAATAACATACCAAATCTCGTTTTTTTGTCTGAAAAAATAAAAAGTTATAGGGGTGGAGCCACTTGAGACGCACCCGGTATAGAAGCCTTCCCCAAACACAAAATTATAAAAATTTCTCTGCGGAAATACATAATTTCTTTTTTCCGTTTTTAGAATAACTGAAATCAGTTACATGAAAAAGCTGCTTTACATTCTAAAAAATTTCTTGTAGGTATGAACTTAAGCTACTTCCAAAATTCTAAAGTTTGTTTTTTTATTTATTTCAATTTTTATTTCTATTTTTTATGAAATTAATTAAAATATCCCTTCACCCATTAATTCTAAAGGGGTTAGCAAACCCTACAGAGACCCAAAAGGTCATGATTGGCCCTACCAGACTATTATCGAACAATTTGTATTGTAACTGAAGTCAAATAAATTTATTTGCTGTAGTTTCAATGTTCGCTATTTGTTTGTTTAGGGCTCAGCTCACCCTTCGGAATGCTGACCCTTCTCCTTGCCCAGACAAGCAAGGGTTGTGTTACATTTATACAACGTTGTTGAAATTAAATTTAACTAGAAATTAATAGTATTGACAGTGGATATATGAAGGATACAGTGGATATATGAGTTCGAGGCTGCCTCGGGGCATAATTTTTTTTATTTTATTTTCGTTAATATTCTAATTGTAAAATATTAAATAATAATAATAGCTCCCGTATATAGCGTTTAACGCCTTGGGAGTAGCAAGGTACAGCTTGCCATACTAGAGCCGTTCGGTATACAAGGATGGTGATGTGGCTAGCACTACGCTTCAACCGCCTATTATTACCTCAGGATTGTGAATCCCAAGTACTCATTTAAAGCTGAATCGACCTAGGTGCCCAAACTATTTTTATTTTAATAAAAAAATAGTCGGCTGATGAAATGCCGGGTGTGGGATTCGAACCCACTACCTTGAGATTGGTAGACGAGAGCCTGTACTCTTCACGCCACCCCGTACCATTAACCTTGTAATTGATTACTTTATTTTACTTTAATTCATATTAATTTGGTATTTATAAATGCATCTTTATGATTTCCGATGTAGGGAATGAGTTTTCACAATAATAAAGCACTAAATAGGTAAATTTCTGAAATGACAACTTCATTTGACAGTTATCTTACCTTGACTGGTGCTCACACGGGGTGCCACTTGTATGGGGAAAACAGGCAACAGTCAAATTTAAACGTGCCAGGACTAACGACAAAGAAAGCAACATCTGCCAGGCATTGGCTTTCTGTGTCACTCACATTGCTTAAATCATGATACCGCGGCCATTTTGCCAACAAAGAAGCTGGCCGGGCTGTCCTGGCAAGTGATTTAAAACAATTTTGCTTTTTTACAATATTAAATTATTAATTTGGATGTATTTAATGCGATTATTCAGTTAACTGGTAAGTCGGAAATTACACACAAATACTTTATTCGTAAATACAACTAAGATGTAAACGTATTTTTGTATTTTTAGGTTTCAACTTTTGCGAAGACCCGCCGATAGAACTTGCCTGGCAGCGTACCTGTTTAACTAAACGTATTATTTCCTGATAATAATATCAAAACACGTAAGTACCTCTATAATTTATGATGAAAAATGATTTTGATTTTGTTTTATATTATTTAAATACTTTCTAACCTCAAATAATAGTAAGATCCTTGTTTATATCGCACAGCCCGTTCAAACTGTATTGTCTTCAAAAAATGTTTACAGAACAAACAATTATTACAAAAACAATGTCCTTTTAATCTGATTTATACCTCAGAAGGATGCCAGTTAAATTTTTATTAAATCAACATTACATTATTTGGCCATTAATATGCAAAAAGGAGCATATTGCGTTAACTTAAATTTTCTTTTACTTCTCCTGACAATGTTCTCTATATTCTCTATTTTGAGTTAGTAAACTTTTGAACGGGATGTGCGATATATAAAATACATAATATATCCAAGGGCATGATCTGATAAAAGTATTTTTTGATGCATTTTTTGGTTGTTTATGCACATTGGCTTGGTTTATGTTTTATTCAGCTTATATTTATTTGGTATAACAGTTTTTTTTGCCTTTGGAATGGCATGCATTGAGGCTAGATAGTGTTTCATTAGACCATTAAAGAAATTTAAATTAGCATATATTTTTTGTGATGTTAGTGTGTTATCATGATACAGGTAGTTGTATCATAGTGCCTTATGCATGTTATTTACCTATTATATACTTATGTATTATCAGTAAATAGATGATAATATACTACTAAAATGTCTTTTTAATAGTATGTTTATCTGTCCAATTCACTAGTTATTTGCAAAATGTATTTTGAACTAATTTAAGTCATTAATTGATCATCTTTCTTTTTCAGGTTCCGGGATATTCTTTTTCATTGTTAAAAAATATATATATTTCAATATTATTGTAATATAAATCGCAGCTCTAAAAATAAATGATATTGTTTACTAAATGTGTAATTTATTTATTATGAATTTTCTCTGAAAATAATGTCTTTAATAATATCATTGATTTGCTGTGTAAAGTTAATAGACATATTTTTTAATACATTAAATTATATTAAAGTAATTAAAAATATGTTTATTAACTTTAAACAGTAAGTCAGTGATACTTATAAAAATATATTTTTTTAAATTTCCCCTCTTTTAAGCCCCGCCCCTCCAATTCCCCTCAATTTAGCTAGTACTGCCAGGCGACACCAGGTGGCGTCTGTTTCCATTTTTAACATGAAGTTAGCATTTCTTTAATGTACCTATTCTCTGGGTGCTCATAAGTAAATACAGGGCCATAAGAAAGGAGAAATATTTAAAAAGAAAACGGGCTAATCAAAAATATCTAAAGTTATTCTTTTGAATGTGGGTTTTAGTGCTCTTCAATAAACCTAAAGAGAATTATTCTCTAAAACAATTAGGGAAGCCAATAACTGACCACATTAAAATTTACATGGGATTCCCTATGTCCCGTCCGACGATGCAACACCCGGTATGTTTTTGATGGGATAGTATTTTAATTAAAAAAACTATTTATTTAAAAAACACACGACTTTCAATCTATTTCCTTGGTATATTACTAGACTTAATAGATTCCTGGACGTGAATCAAACATCGAGATGTAATCGTAGCGTCGATCAAGCGTCGGGACGCCCATAAAAACCCCCGGCGACGACGTCGTTTAACGATGACGTCGATCTTTCTTTTATGTACTTTATCCGAACTACATTTTAATATCGGTTCGGGCCTTTTGCCGCTTTTTTTCCTCCCTTTTATTTTTCCAGCGGATCGGCGAGTTATTTGACCTACTTGTGTTCTTCTTCGGCAAATATTGACGCTCCCGCGAAATGTACTGTTGCAATATTTATGTTCGGACTTTGTTAGCTTTATACATGCAGATTTGGAAGCTATTGAAAAGTTTTGTGCAGAAATTTGCAAAATATATTTTTTTTTCTGGTTTTATAGTATATTTTATTCAATATTCTTCACATGCCATAGGGCATGTGAAGATTACAGGTACCTGGGATCGATATTTACAGGAGATGGAACGAACGATAGAGAAATAAACAACAGAGTAATACAGACACGAAGAGTTATCAGATAATATAATACGAGATAATATATATATCAGATAATATATACGAGACACTAGTTAAAAGCATATTACTCTATGGATGTGAAACACGGCGACTCACTGAAAGGAATAAAAGGAAATTAGAGACAACAGTAATGGACGCGATTAGAAGAGCAATGAGAATTTCACGGAGGGATAAGATCATAAATGAAGACATTAGACAACAGATGGGAATAGAGGGAACAATAGTAAATGATATAGAACAAAAACAATTAATATGGTACGGCCATGTTCAGAGAATGCACAATGAAAGAATTCCAAAACAAGTCATTCATTGTATACCACCTGGTAAAGGAAAGAGATGACGTCCCAAGAAAACATGGATGGAAGGAATAAGAAGGTCGATGAGCGAGAAAAATCTGACCGAAGATCAATGGGAAAATCGCACAGGATGGAAGTTAGGCATCGGACAACGTGCAGGACGTTCTGACTTCGAATTTATATATATATATGTTATATATATATATATATGATATATATATATATATATATACATATAGTATATATATAGCATATATATATATATATATATATATATATATATATATATATATATATATATATATATATATATATAGTTGCATATATATATATATATATATATATATATATATATATATATATATATATGGCTATATATATATATATATATGTTAAGCTTTATATTATACAATATACAGGGTGGTCCGAAGTGTCCTGAACTGGCAGTATGCGCCTGCAGATAAAAACAAGAAACGTAAGAACTTAAATGATTAGTTTCGATGATTTCGATTTTTCCAAATAATTTCGAGCAACGTCATTGATTTGGATGAAAATCCGTATTCGGGGAGTTTTTTGACATGAGAAATTTGATTTTCATGTCAATATGACTACTACTTGTAGAGGGCGCCACCTATATATTTTTTACTGGTTTGAAGACTAATAACTTTTCGTCCATACCTGTATAAAACTACTGAGTCAAAAAATATACATTTACGACGTTTTCTAAATAAAAAAGGTATCTTGGTAAAAATCGCTACGAGTAGTGGTTCTCAAGATATTTGGAATCGAAATTATCAATACCCGTCATCATTGACATAATTAAACATGTTAACTAAATAGTTATTAAATTGAAATCATAAATTTGAAATCTTTTTGTTCCAAAAGTTCAACAGAAATTGTTTAATGATAAAATAGTGTAAATATGATAAATTTAAAAAAATAAAAATTTATAATTTTAGTCAAATAGCTATACCCAACGTGTGCTTATTTTTTGTCAATAATGACATGTATTGACTATTTCCATTCTAAATATCTTGAGAACGGTTGCTCGTAGCGATTTTTACCAAGAGACATTTTTTACGTAAAAAATCATGGAAATGTATATTTTTTTAGTCAGTAGTTTTATACCGGTACGGACGAAAAGTTATTACTCTTCAAAACAATTAAAACACATGTAAGTGGCGCCCCCTACAAATAGGAGTCAGTTTGACATCAAAATCAAATTTCTCGTGTCACAAAACTCCCAGGCACCAATTTTCATCGAAATATTGACCTTACTTCAGAAATTATTTGGAAAAAATCGAAATAAAAATGAAACTTCTACACCCTGTATCTCCGAAACTAATCATTTTAGGACATACATTTATACGAACTTTTTTACTTATTGTTATCTGCAGAATATGCTGCCGAAGTTTCCGGAACACAGTTTAGATATTTTATATATAAATCATACCAAATAAACGTTTAGTGTGCGACGAACTTTGCCTTGAATTTATCACGTTACGTCGACTTGATTTAAATTTGCAAACCCAAATTGGCCTAGATTTAAGTCTTAACAACATTAAAACATTATTTATTTATTTAAAGTATCTAAAGTTTTGTACATCCCATCAACATATATTTTGATCTATCCTTGTGTAAAGGTTTAGATAATATTTGAGAGACCCTTTTGCCATAAATCGTCGAATCTAAAACAACAAGGATTAAAAGGTGTAAAACTACGGTTTGATTATCTCGACTGGGATTAGGGTCGGTTTATAGAAAGGTGTTGGGGCCTAAATAAACAACTTTCGACGGCAAAACCGCACGATATCCGCCGGGTTCGATTCGCGTTGTTTGCCGATAGTTTGCTTACCGCAATTCGGCTCTTCTTTCCCAGCTCATTAATTTGCAGGGAAAAAAGAAGATAAAAACAGGCCGCTTCCTGGGCATTTTCAAAGTTCAGTTTGCATCGTTAAACACTCAGAGAAAAAACATATTTGTGAAGTGAATTTGCTATAAAATTCCGGTTCCAAAAATACCTTAATACCATAGAGTATATTGAGTGGTTTTTGAATTAGACGCCCAGGAACCTTCGTATGAAATCTTCTAATCGAGACGATCGACTGATTGTAAGTTTATCGTTAAGAAACCGCCTTTTGCCAGATTTTCAAATTTATAATAAATTGCACCTAAGGAACGTACTATAAGAACGCACTATAAGAAGAAGACTAAATGAAAAAATTCATATTAGGACTTCATTCATAGGACTTTTTCTCTTCTAAAAATCACACT
>NW_022145827.1:1659492-1667519 GCF_002938485.1 Sitophilus oryzae
ATATCTGCATGAAAAATCAAGGCTATTTTTATAGGGTGTTATAAAATGGATTATGAATATTTAAATATTTAAACTAACCTAAAATAAAACAAAATAACGTTGAACGTAAACAAACACAACTATAATATATTCAAAAATTAAAAATTTCTTAAAATTGTCAGTTTTGGATGTTCTTTATTTCAATAATGTTCAAAATGTTCTTTAAAAATTCAATAAAGTTATTTGGAGGGACTGTTAATCCAAATCGCCTCGATTGCCTTCGTAGGCTTTCTTTTCACAGAATATTGGGGAGTTGTCTAAACTTGCACTGTTACAAAAATCGATACAAGTATCACATGTATGCTTTAAAAGACATTTTCGCAAAAAGTATCCACCTATATAGACTAATGCACATTCAGAAAATGAAAAAGTGGAATTATGGTAATGATGTCAGGAACTATACAGGGTGCTACAAATTCGAGGTACGAGCATCGGTATCTCGGAAACCGTAATAGATACGAAGATGGTTAAATTGTGGCAAAGTTGCCACCTTGAGATGTTCACCAAGATGCCATCAAAAAAGTTTTAAAAATTTCAAGGATTGCTGAGTTTTTTGGAAAAAACGGATTTTTTGGAAAATAAATTTTATTTTTCCCTGTCGTTACTTTTTAGAAAAACAAAAAACTAATCACATATTCTCATAGCCACTTTATTAGGGCTATCTGATAGTACTATTATATTTTCAAATTAGCTGATAATTTGTGAGATACAGAGGCCAACTTAATTTTTTTAAATACGGACCTGCATTTTTTATTTCAGGCTTTGAAAGAACTCGGTCTCCTGAGTATAATGATATGCCACACTTGATACTTATTTTTTGTTTTGGGTACCTTAACAAACTATTTAAATATTATTTAAAATAATTTCAAGTACGACTCTGTTTTTTTTAAATCATTTAATCTGATGATATTCATCGCAACAATATTGATCAGTGCTAATTAAAGTTGAATAAAGAAAATTGAGCCAATTCAAAGATTCAGATAGATAATATCCAGGTCAGCAATTTAAAGATATTATTTTTAACTTTTTTTATTGTGAATTTGGAATCTCAGTGTACGATCTATAAATATTCATAATATTAATCGTAGTTATTATAAATAACAAAAAATGATGACATCTTGGTGAACATCTTAAAGCGCAACTTCGCCCCAATTTAACCATATTCGTATCTATTACGGTTACGGAGATACCAATGCTCGTACCTCGAATTTGTAGCACCATAATATATACCCTCTATTAATGTTTTTTTTAATTATGTTCATTTTTTCTTCTATCATTATTAGTTATTATTATTAAGAATGGTGTTTTTTAATTTCAAGTTTTGCTGCAAATATATAACATTAATTGTTAATTATGTTTATATGTGGTGTTATCATTTCGCCTCTTTGAAGTCGTGCAGGGCGAATTGACTCTCATTAATTGCTTATCAAGATGTTAATATCAAATAGTCTTTTTGAAACAGTTTTCAGACAAAACTCTCCGACTGTGATAATAAAAATAATCAATAAAAAAAATTGTAGTTAATTAGGGCAATCGCGTAATAGTCCGTCAACGAACCCAAAACATACAATTTATAAAAATCTAATCGTTTAGCTACAATACTCCGTGTCATATGTGGTGAACAACCCTGTATAAAAATCGTAAAACATAAGGTTGTTATTTGTGGTACGTATTCCAATGTATGCTTAACCCAAAGATATGAGTTTAAATATCTTTGGCTTAACCACATTGATTGTTAATAGTACCGACCATACAATAAAGCAGTGGCGGCTCGTCAGGTGCAGTAGGTGAAGGGGTACTTCACCGAAAAAAATACTCAAATTACAGAAAAAACTTTACTGCTTAAAATATTAATTTACATAGTTTAATACAGGGTCCGGCAATAGTGCGTCGGGCATCTGTAGCTCCTAGAATAAAAAACTTGAGAATTTTGTTCAAGTGTTCAAAACATTCTTGGTTTCCTCTAATTTGCCAATCAGTGATATACTAATGCGAGGTGTAAACCGCGATGGCATTGTTGTGTACAAAGCGATCGCATTAGTGCCATTAGCAGTATAGCACAATTTGGCATTAGTAGCGACTTAGTGGTATGGGCATTGCTCGCGGATCAGTCGTAGCATTAGTAGTATTAGTTGCGATATTACTACTGGCATTAGTGGCATTGACCGTGGAAACACTGGAACAGTGATTTTTCTTTCTTTTTTTAGAATCGACGAATTATCCTTTATTTTGTTCATATTATTTCCTCTTTAATTGAAAATAGCAATAATTTATATAAAGGTCTAGATAAAAAAAATTTCGATCAAATATCTGTGTCAAATACCCCACTGTGCGGCTGCACGATATCCATGGTAACGTGAAGTCAGCCTAGCGGCAGCATGTAAATTCCCCGCCCCGAAATTTTTTATCGGCGACTGATTTGAATGAGTTTGGCGACCGATTTGAATATGAGTTATGCTAAAATTTGGCTACTTCGGCGAGTAATTAACCGCGTAAAGACTGTAAAGTTGTTGTTGATTATTTTTTGGGGTGCAAGGGGCATTGAAGCGATACATATAGCCTAGCTTACCCAAAAGTCAACCTCACTATCGTGGCAGTCCTCACTGTGCCATAGCCATCCCGTGCTACAGTTGCAGCCAAACTGTGCGGCAGCGTAACCGTCACAGTTTAACCTATTTACGCAGCTTACACTCATCAAAGATGGAACATTCGAGTAGGACAAAATCATCGTCCGGAGGTAAAATACCCCCTCGATCGGATCTCCGGGAGGGGGTGCCATCGGAGGACTAAACATCGTCAATGTTTCACGTTTGCGGCGTGGAACGTCCGCACTCTACTGGACAGGACAAACTCCAATCAACCAGAGAGAAGAACAGCACTGGTCTCACAGGAACTCCACCGACTAAATATAGATGTTGCCGCTCTTAGCGAAACCCGCTTTGCGGATGAAGGTAGTCTCACTGAGGAGCATTACACCTTCTTGGAAGTGTCACCCGGCAACACACAGGAGAATTCATGGCGTAGGCATTGCAATCAAAAACGAAATCGCCACGAAATTAACAGAGGTACCTATTGGCGTCTCCGAACGTCTTATGACCCTAAGGTACCCTATATCAGACAAAACTTACGTCAACATCATACCTGTGCCTACACTCCTACCCTAGACGCTAAAATTGAGGATAAGGATAAATTTTACCAAGCTCTGCAAAATATACTCCAACAAATTCCAAAGCACGAACGAATCATTTTGCTAGGTGACTTTAATGCCCGTGTCGGCAAACAACAGGAAATATGGCCTGATGTATTGGGAAAACATGGAATAGGAAACGTAAATAGCAATGGTGAACGCTTATTAACAACATGCACAGAGTATAATCTTTGCATCACCAATACGTGGTTCATGCTGAAGGACAAATTTAAAAGTACCTGGAAACATCCGAGATCAGGCCATTGGCACCATTTGGACCTCGTAATCGTTCGAAGGACGCACCTAAAAGATGTCAGTCTCACAAAAGCCAGAGTAGATGCCGAATGTGGCACTGACCACCGACTTTTAATCTCAAAAATGAAAATTCAGTTAAACCCCAAACATCCACACTGTAAAAAGCAAAGCTACATTACCAGATTGAACGTATTGGGTCTAGAGAACAACGATACCGCCGACGCCCTCCGAGAAACCATCAAAGAATCACTTCCACCGATAACTTCAATCTCAATCGTGGATGCTGAACATTGCTGGAACAATAAGAGATGCGATTTACGAAACCAGCGAAGCAGTACTGGGAAAATCCAACAAAAAGAAACAACCAGACTGGTTTAACGAAAATCAACCACATATACAGGCTTTGTTGGAACAAAAGCATAGAGCACATCAAGCCGTCACTGCAAATCCACACAATCCAAGACTAGCAGACAACTTTAAGACAGCCAACAACACGCTCCGAAGAAACCTGCGCCAACTAAAGGATAACTAGTGGTCGCAAAAAGCTAGTCAGATTCAGGAGTATGCCACGCATCACGACTATCTAATGTAATCACGACTATGTAATGTAATCTAAAGTAAATTCTTCGAGGCTGTAAAAGAAGTATACGGTCCAACTAAGAAGGCAAGATGCCCAACCATGGCACAAAATGGCGAACTTCTAAAAGAGGAAGAGCAAATCAAAAACCGCTGGAAAGAGCATTACAGCCATATCCTTAACCAAGAAAACAACCCCAATATGGAAGCACTCAACATAATACCTCAGTATAACAGCCTCGATGTATTAGACATTCCAATAACAGAACAGAAAATAAAGGACTCATATAAGTGTGCAAGTAAAGAACTTATTGGTCATCTTAAGGCTCTCTTTGATGTCATATGGGAAAGCGGAGAGGTACCTCAGGACTTTTGCAACGCGAATATAGTGAATATATTTAAGAACAAAGGAAGAGCATCAGACTGCGGAAACTACCGAGGAATTTCACTACTGGCTATCGGAGGAAAAATTATGTCAAACTGCCTGCACCCACATATAGAAAAAATCGTCCCAGAATCGCAAACGGGTTTTCGCACCAACCGCGGTACCGTCGATTCCATATTCTCCATCCGGCAACTACAGGAAAAAGTAAAAGAGCAGCAGTCTAAACTTTACGTTGCATTCATCGATCTAACAAAAGCCTTCGACTCTGTGAACAGAGATGCACTTTGGGCAATTATGAAAAAGTTCGGAGTACCCAACAAATTTCTTGCAGTGTGTAAAAGCCTCCATAACAGCAACAAATCAAGAGTGTCATATCATGGATCACTGAGCGATCCCTTCCTAACAAACACAGGCGTTAGGCAGGGATGTGTCTTAGCGCCTCTCTTATTCAATATATTCATGGCAGCGCTCTCCATTATAGTGGACAGCAAACTGCAAGAGAGAGGTTTGGGCATTAGATACAGATACGACGGCGGTCTGTTCAACATAAAAAGACTGAAAAGGGCAAAAACACGTACAAAATTCATCACAGAACTTCAATACGCTGATGACTGTGCTCTGGTTGCAAATACGTTACAGCAATTGCAAGAAATGTTGAACACATATACATGGGCAAACGAGACCTTGGGACTTAAGCTGAACATCGATTAAACCTCCTCGATTAATCATGTGCACTCCCCCAGAAGATCACAACAATGCTATAAAAATCGGAGATGAGCTGTTGGAATATGTAGATAGAATATGAATTCAATTACCTCGGCAGTTTGATTTCGGAAAAGGCCAATATCGACTCTGAAATTCAGCACAGGATTAGCAGCGCCTCAAGAACATTCTGGCAATTAAAAGACAGGGTTTTCTACAATCATGACTTGAGCACAAAAACGAAACTTGCAGTGTACCGAGCGATAATAATACCACCAGGAAGCGAAACCTGGGTGCCGTACCGCCGACACATGAACGCATTAAACAAGTTACAACAGAGACATCTTAGACAACTCTTAAGAATAAAATGGTTCCATCATGTCTCAAACGTATTGGTCATTGAAAAAGCTAACTGCGAGAGTATTGAAGTCATGATTACAAAGTCCCGCTTAAGATGGGCTGGTCACGTATGCAGAATGCAAGAAAACCGCATACCAAAATCTCTGCTTTACGGTGAACTTGTAGACGGTAAGAGGAGGCCGGGTGGATAACTCGAAAAGTTCAAGGATATTTTCCCCGAAAACTTAAAGGGAATTAACAAGCAGAATGAGTGGAAAGAGGCAGCTCACAATAAAACGGAATGGAGAAGAATTGTAAAGTCAGTTAAAAGCGACAACCAAAAAGTAAAGAGGCAACAAAGCAATGAGATTTTTGAATGTCTGAAGTGCGGTAGACAGATAACATCACGTATCGGGCTTTTCAGTCACAGAAAAGCTCATGAAAGAAAACGCCTTGCGTGACTATCTTCTGATGCGTGTCAAATACTCGTCAGCGAGTAATGGCGGTATGTATGTTGATTATTTATTGTTGCTTGTTAATGGTTTTTGTTGATTTAACTTGTTAATTGTTGCTGTTTGTTTTGTTGCTGTGTTTTAAAACTGTTTTGTGTGTGTGTATGTGTTAAAAAATCAACCTAATCAATGACTTGGTGTGCAATTTGAAACATGAAAAATTAAGCTGATTTACAAAAATTGGTAAGGTTAGTAATATAAATAAGCCAAATTTATTTTGGTTAATATTGCTTAGTAAACATTAATGTAATAATAATTATTAATGTAATAATAATTATTAATATAATAATAATTATTAATGCAATAATTGAATAATAATTGAATGGCTCCTCGGTGGTAACCTACAATTTTTTCAATATCGAAATTTCAGTGAAAAAACCGAGGAAAGAACGTTATACGTATGAAAATTATAACCTTATTTCACTGAATTCAATGTAAAAATTGAAAAAAAAAAGTCGGTTACAACGTTTTTCGGGGAAGCCCTTCAATAAATACAGTGTTCACCATAAAGTTGGATCCATATGGACGGTTTTTTTTGGTATTAGAGTTTAAAAAAAACTTTTTGTGGCAATCAATTCTGCTTTAAAAACAACTTAAAATGCACCAAGTCAAAGGTGAAACATAATTTTGTTAGTCAGCTTTTTTAAAATAATAATAATTTAACCAATTTTTAAAAATTTCTTTTAAATATTTTGTATTTGACAGCTCCCAGATGTTAGCTGTCAACTTTGACTTGGTGCATTTTAAGTTGCTTTAAAAGCAGAAATGATTGCCACAAAAAGATTTTTTAAAACTCTAATATAAAAAAACGTCCATATGGATCCAACTTTATGAGGGACACTGTATATAATGTTTATTATATTTAATATAAATTTATTTATATTTTCACTGGAATGCAAAATAATGTGTTTATCGAAAACTGGTTGTATCTCTTTTTACTTAATGTGTTTTAGCCCAAACTAAAACGAAAATATTTTAGATATTAGTGTATAAATAATAACAATAACAATGTTGACAAAATGGTGAATGCAGCAAAAAATTTTCAAATAATATTTTAAAAAATGTTGACAAAATGGTGAATGCGCCAAAAAAAATTTCGCCTACGGCGCAATTTTAAAATTTAACTCTTCCCCTAATTTTATACCCACGAGCCGCCACTGCAATAAGGACATCAACGTAATGTCAAATAAACATAAACTTTTACCTTGCATATTCATTTGATGTATTTTTGAGAAATGACAACTTACCGTTTATACTTGAACACGGGATCTCACGATACCTGAAAACAAGAAATATTAATATAATATGCAGAAGTATAATCTGCATAATTATAAGATCATTATATACTAATGAGATATTCTTTTTAACGATGAGTAGTTAATATCTTTAATTTGTGCACATTGTCAGTATGTCATGGCAAATTTTTAGTGATATTACAGGATCTATTAGAGTATTAAATATAAATTTTAACACGGGTTTTCGTTTAAAATAATACTTCATTGCCTTTTTAAATAGGTTTTTTTTTATAATCATTTATTTTCAGGGTTCTTAACTTGACAATATTATTTACATTTATTTCTGGTTAACATATATCTCTCATTCATTATATTTAATATATGTTCAATTTTAATATGTTAAAATAATTTATATTATTTTTATGTGAAAAACATTTACGATATTCTACCATACTCAAATATCCAGTATTTTAGTATGGTAAATGAATATATGGACACTTGAGAGTTTGAGAGACAACAGCCTTTTACTGATTTTGCTGCCTATTTTACTCTTTTTATTGTCCGCTTTGCTGTTTTTCCTGCCAGCTTTGAGTGGGAAGAAGCAGAATGAGTGGGAAGTAGCAGCTCACAATAGAACGAATGGAGAAGAATTGTAAACTCAGTTAACAGCGACAAAACAACAAAGTGACAGAAAAGCTCATGAAAGAAAATGCCTTGCATGATGACCATCTTCTGATGCATATCAAATATTCGTCAGGGAGTAATGGCAGTATGTATGTATATATCCTAAAATGCTT
>NW_022145827.1:1667617-1713869 GCF_002938485.1 Sitophilus oryzae
CAGAGGTTTTATGGAAAAGTCTCATCTAGTCAGACACGAGAGAATTCATTTGGAAGAGAAACCTTTCAAATGTTCTAGCTGTGATTACGCCAGTTCCAGAAGGGATAAGTTGAAAGAGCATTTTACCAGGCATCATGGAGAAAATGCTTCAGCAAAGGTAAACTAAAAGTGTTTAATAATTTATGGTAAATATCAAGTTTCTTTTCTGTTTGGTGAAGATTGCTTCTTAAGTTTTTAAAAAATTAGATTAACATTTAGTCATATTAAATCATGGTTTTTGTAAATATGAAACTGATCAGTAACATGCTTGCCAAACTAGTTCAATTTGATTTTGTGATCTTTTTTATTAGGGCTAATAGTTATAAACTAGTCGTGAATAATTTTATATTCAAAACATATCAAGTGTATATGCTACGGCTAAAATGAATACTTTGCTAGTTTCCAAACTAGCCAGCTATTTTGCAAAAAACGCTGTTATTTTGTGGGTTGGATGTTTGTTTGCAAAATAGCTAGCTAGATTGAAAAGTATAGTAGCTAGCCAAGTATCCATTTTAGCCGTAACATTCTAAGGGCTGGCAAAGGTTAGTCTTGGGTCGAGATTTCCGTATTAAGAAGAGTACAATGCGTTTACAATGTACTGAACAAAGATAGAACAGTAAACACGTTGCCAAACGTATGTAATAAACCGAGAAACTGTGCACATTGCTAAGCGACGTGGTAGGGGATATTATAGCAGATTTGTCGCAATCGACTGGTCGACCCAATCAGTACCTCTGTCAGTACTTAAAGTTCTAGGGAAAGGTGTACATCATGCGTTCAGTTTCACGATTTAATTACATCTCGTGATTTTTTATTTGTTTATTTATTAAAGAGTCGTTGTAATTTTCCCTATAGCTTGAAAAATTTTAAGTGCAAGTTAGAAATACTTGCATTTTTCGTAAAAACAAGTGGAATTGAATTGTGTTCGACAGTGGTCGCGCTATGGGAACTCTGAATTCAAAAATCGATATCTCGAAACCTATTAGAAATAACTGATTGTAGTTTTTTTCAAAAACTTTCTTAACATTTCTGCTATATTTTCTTCGCAGACAGTATGTGAAAATACCGGTCTTCAAAATAAAAAAAAGTTTCAATATCTAAAGTGGTTTAAAATTATAAAACAGCCTAATAGATTACAATTTGATATTTACAGAAAATCTACTACCACAGACACTGTAATACACAGTAAATCACACCAATCCTGGCAAATTAAAATGTCTCCCTTTCATAGTTTAATTCATAGATTAGTAATGTTCCCACTGAGCCCAAAGAATTTTAAAAAAGTGTTCAATATTATTAAACAAATCGCAAGAAAAAACAAAAGAAAATATTAATGAAAAATTTTGACTCAGCTAATTCTAAAGACAATAGCAATTATCGACTTTTAAACTACATTCCTAATGTAACTAACAAAATATCAAATAACCTCAATAAAATATTATGTAAAACTATTAACGTTAATAAAAGAAATTTCTTGCAACTCATTGTATAGTAAATAGTCACAAAATTAATGAAAATTCAATTAAGTTATTACATAGGGAAACAAAAGGTAGACGCTTAAATTACCTTGAACAGTTAGAAATACTAAAATCTGTTAAAAACGAAAATAATGTTAACGACCAACAAGGATTTCTAAACACATTTTTTATTATATATAGTTCCAGTGTAGTTAGACGACTAGTTTTTAAAAAACCCTTGAAAAAGGCCTAACAAGTCGAAACATATATGTAGAGTTAGTCACTCTTATTAAAAAAAAATTTTGAGACATCTAAAAGCGTGTTTTATTAAAATACTAATACTTAAGAGAAGTGTCTAGCCCCAGCAGGCAACTATTAAGCTTGACCAATCAGGATGGTTAGCGTGGTTGTTTGGAGTGTGTTAATTAATTTGTGTTTGGTCAAAAACTCTAACGTGATTGGTCGGGCTTAATAGTTGCCTGCTGGGACTAGACACAAGTGTTCTTAAGTTATGGCGTATTACGTGTTAAAAGTTCAGTTTTTAAATTATCGCAATTATGTACTGATGATTTCTCGTTATGAAAAAATGGACACTAACGATATCCTTATAATTCCATTTCAGATGCTCAAAAACATATCTAATCTGGTTATCTTTTCGAAAAAGTTTTTTAAAAATAAGCGGTTTGCGATCGTGATTTTATTTTACTTGATAGGGAAAGGCGTATCGGCAACGCCGCAACAGCACACCGTCGCATTTCCAACAAACTCACTCCGACTTAATAAGATCCCTGCGATTTACTTTCACACATGTAAATACCGACCCAAAAGTAACAGTTGCCAGCACGGTATATAATACCATACAATCGAAGAAAGAACGGCGTCAAAGACGTCATTTACATGACCCATACTTTATTTTTAATGGCGGTTACTCCCAGTTGGCCTTAAGAAGGTTGTAATTTATTTTTATATTGAGTAAAAATGATTTTAAATCATTGAACTTGATAAACACTGTGTGTGTTTCTTTATTTCAATGTTTTAAATGGTGTTTAAAACGCGAGAATTTTTTTTTAAATAGATTTGTGTGTCTGGAAATGGTCTATTCTTTTTTAATATTTTTCTAATGAGTGTTAATTTTGACCAGTTTTATGTCATTTTTAGTAAATGAAGTTTAGAGATTTTTGTCCATTGCCATTCCCCAGCCGTCTTTGACGCTGATTTTTTTTTCGATCATACGGCATATGTTATATGTGAAAAATATTTCTTGCAGGTACCATATAAGGCTAGACCTTTAAGAAATGGATCTAGTTCATCTTCATCATCCAGGCCTAAGTCACAGGTATTAGCTTTAAGAACTTTTTTTAAATATTTAATTGAACTGAACATAGTAAACATCAACTGTTAGAATAATAAAGTAGGAAAATTAGAAATTAATAAAAAAAAAATGATTAGATTAAAAACAATCTAAATAATTAAGATATCATATAATTCTAGAAGAAATATCACAGTGATTTCTTCAACTATAACTTGTATTTAATATATTATTGACACTAAAAAATCCTATTTATAAATGAAAAAGATATAATTTTATATATTGGCGTTACTTCAACTACAGCAGCGTATTTTACTTCTAAGATATTTGATATTTAATTAATACATATTTTTTTGTTGGTGCATTTAGACATTAGAATAAATTTTTAATAATTTCGCAGTCAGGTCCAGAGAGTGGTCCAGCCGCCACTTCAAATTCCAACTCGACAAACAACAACCCAGTTAACTTTTCCCAATCCAGTTCCGGAACTACGACCACATCTAGCAACGTAAACCAACCAATGGGCGGTCCAGAAATTCAAGAGTTGCTAATGCATCATCAAAATCATCCCACCCCAGCTGGTATGTCTCGACTTTGTCGCTTTTTAATATTACCATATAGGACTGAAAAGGAGTTATGAATAACTCAATAATATTTACCTTTCAGCTATAAACGCAGCTGCTTACCCGCACCATTTCGCGGAGCACGCCGCTGACTTTCATCACGCCCATACCCACGCCCACAACATTCATAACCAATTGCTGGCCTCGTCGGCGGCCGCAGCCGCGGCTACGCATACTCCCCGGGCTGGCGGGAGTTCGACAGGGCATAACAATAGTCACGTGATGCTGGCCAGGTCCAATCATTCCACTGCTACGTCTACGGCGGCCGCAGTAGCGGCGGCAATGATGTTGGATCCTCGTTTTCATCACAACACTGCGGTAAGACTATTTTTTTAATCGTTTTGTCTGTAGATATTATTCGCGATAATAAAAGACTGTAGAAACCGAATTCTTTAAATATACGAGAGAGATAATGGGGGGTAATTACCCCTTCCAGAAAGAAATTTATACAGACCGGACCACCGTATTAGTAACATAGGCAGAACCGGACAAATTGGCGTATACCCGTCCGCCGGATAAAAAGCAGGCGAAAAAATGCGATAAAATAAAATAGGTAGATATGTGATAAGAATGTTTCAGAATTTGTATTTATTCGTGTTTTAATAGCCAAAACGAATACATAGATTCTCGCGACAGTTCTCGTGTAAAATTTATTTTTTAAGTAAAATAATGGATGTTTACGAAGTTCGTGAGAAAATTCAAATTATAAAATGGTATTTCCAAAATAGGTCTTATCGGGATATACAAACAATTTTTCCACAAACTTTTGTAAACAGGCCAATTCCATCTTTACCTACTATGTCAAGAGTTATTAATAATTTTGCAACACATGGGTGCGTGTCCCGACAAAAACACAAAAAGCCTGATGTGTTGATTAATGAAGAACAGGAGTTAAAGCAAGTGTTCATTTGTGCTACCGCGGATCAAAATCTCCGTTTTCAAGTAATCAAATTGCTGAGGTGGTTGCCCTGTCCACAATGCCCGTATTGTTCAAGAATATTTGAACAATACTTTTCCCAACCGTTTAATTAGTGGATATGGAACTATTTTGTGGCCCACTAGATCACCAGATCTTTCTCCCAATGATTTCTTTTTGTGGGGTTATGTAAAATCCAAAGTGTATGGTCATAATAGGGCTAATAATCCGGATGAGCTTCAAGTAAAAATACGAGAGGCTTTCCAAACTATTAACCCTAATATGTTAGCCAATGTCAGACGGGGATTTTACGACTGCCTAGGCTTCTGTCTAGCACAAGAACACTTGTTATAACTTTTTTTTTTTATTTAGAGTAATATTTTAGTTTTTTTTTGGGTTTAGAGAATTTATTTATTTTTAGTTTGGGCTTGTAAACACAATCAAATAATAAATATTTAAGTATTTTTATTTTAAATGTTACCTTAAGTGAAGGTAAACACTTAAAATGAAAATAATAAATACTCGGCACTCCTCGCGTCGTATTCCTAGTCTGTCACGACCGACCCGTGCAAGCACAACTGCAACTGCGTACTGCCTGACCAGCCGACTAGCCGGCAGTGAATCTCAAGTACGAACGCAAATCGGGTAAACGTAAATTCGTCCTGCTATGTTACTAGTAGCCTGGTCTTCTCTGTATATTTGATATCAATTAAACTTTTAGTTAAGTAATCGGCTTTTAAATTCATTGTTGCCAACCATGGACATATTCCGCGCCGCGCTAACTAACTGGAATTTAAATTTCGCGTTGGGAATTCAGATTTATTTACTTATTTCCTGACATTGTCATTCGTTTTGATACTTTAGTTTTGTATTACGAGTTTTGGATTTAAATAAATAGTGTTGTGATACTTTAAGCTTCAAAATATTTAATACCAGACCTTGCTCTTTTAATGCGAAGTGTACAAGATAACTTAATAGCTGTAAAAAACTTATTGCAATTTTATTGGAATATTTTGAACGGGAAAGAGGTAGTAATAGCCCTTTATGTCAATTAAGTGCTGTTAAGAAGGTGAGTTTTATTGATGTAAATAATAACTGTTTATATATTTATAATTAATTTATTTTTGTTTCCTAAAATATTTTGATTAAAAGAAAATATACAAAAGTGGGCAAAGCTGTGCGGGTCAAGCTTAATCACGTGACTAAAAGTTTATTTGGTAGTGAGTTTATTTAGTAGTGGTTGGTTTGTTATTAAGTAAATATGTATAGTCTATAAAATGAATAACTTTGAATTTTGACCTTTATTTTTTACCAACATGGCAAATATAAAATCCCTCTATCAAAAAAAAAAGTTACTGATATTTTTTAAATTGAGTGCCTGAACGAATCAGATAGGTAACTCTTTTTACCTTCGTGAAATAGAAAAGGAAAGTCCTAAACGAAATGTCATAATTGTCAAAAGTAAAATGTCATCAGCTTTTGACATTTCTAAATATCAGACAACAAAGAAAAATGCAATGACTACTGCAATGACAATGCAAATAACACCCGAGAGCAAATTTTTACCATGGCACCAAACAGTGCCGTGGCCATATTTTTTTCTTAACTTAGCTGGTTGAAGGGATATTTATATTTTTGATAAATGTTTTGACTACGCCTATGGTGTAGGCGGTGGCATCATACTAATTAATTACGAAAAAAACGTATTCAAATGTTAACAAAAGGTACAAAACTAGTATATATAATATCAGAAAAAAATTAATACTACAAAAGCCCACGGGAACTGTCAAATTCAAAGTTATTCGTTTCACAGACTTTATCACAACACCAGGAATATAAAAAAAAATTGGCGCCAGGAGGCACGTCTAGCCGCCCATACTAAAATATGTTAATAAAAAGTTGGTAGGCAGTTCTTTTAGTTTCAAAGTAAAGGAATTTTTCCCATTTTGATCCGCGGTTATTTCCCCTATCCGCCACCTGGGGTCGCGTCCGATGGGAGTTCTCTACACGGATTTTCTCAAAAACGGACTACGGAAACACGGAATATCTCAAAAAGTGCGACTTTGACTGATTTTGATGTTATTACAAATTTTGTTGCAAATATTATTCCTTATCTTAAATTGAAAACCGCGTTTCGCTAGCTACTGTAATTTTGGAGTTGCGATTTTTCAAAATTTTTAACCCTCTCCCATACCCCCTTACCAACCCCCACCCCCACAAAAAACTAATGGCTATATTCTCGGGTGCCACAGTATTTAGTTAGTGTGCCAAATTTACTACGTTATAATCGGTTTAGCGGTTTTTGAGTTATCTTGTTACAGACAGACACCATATAATAAAACAGAAAATATTTTGTATTCAGGTCATTTATGACCCAAATAACTAATTTTGAGTGAAATTAAAAAACCTTTTTTTTTGCCGATCTTAATAGCCTACCGTACCTGTTGGTATGGTGGGCTAAAAATAATTTATTGGATATTTTCTATTTTATTTTCTAATTTTGTCATATTTTTAGGCCCCTTACCACCCCTCTACTACCCCAGTTTCTATGGCAATGGCGGCCGTACAGTCCTCTCAACAAATCCAAGCGTCCGGCCCTGCCGGGGAGTACCCGCCGAGTTTGCAGAACTGTATGACATTATTTTAATACTTCGCCTAGATATATCTGTCGATGGAAAACGTCTGTTATATGTTTCATCAATTTGAACATAATTCCTATTATAACCACTTGTAATGCAGTACCTTGAATCGTCTAATCTGTAATTTTTCAAACGTTGTAAAATTTGGATTTGTGAAAATTAGATTTTAGGGTAAATACAGGAAATAAACTGTTTGATAGTAAAATGGAGTTTTTTAATTAAAATTTTATTAAATTTATAGACTGGGAAATTATTTATTTATATAGGTATTATTTTATTATGATAATTTATCTCTTACTAAATTTGATAAATGCATATTGAAAATGTTGTAAGGAATTCATCTAATTTATTTCACTATAGATCGATTTTTTTCGTAACATAATATCGATACTGTTGCTCCTCTCTAACTTTGACAATCAAGTGATTTAACCTAACCTATCTTTTTGAAATCGATTTCTAACTTGTTTACTAATTTTTCTTGTTTTCTTTTACTAGAATTTAATTATTTTATCGGTGTGAAATGTCGTTAGCATCGAAAATAACCCTCACAGGATCTGTAGCATTTGCTGTCGGTATAGTTAGTTATGTTCACTATAAACAATACAGTGATCGGTGAGTTTCTTTCATTCAATTTACTTTATCTTTTACCAAAATACATATTTTATAGGGAACAATTGCACCAAGGCGTTTTGAATGATATCGAAAGAAGGCAGCGTAGAAAGGCTGAAAACTTGTACAACCTACAGAAACAAATTGATTTAACGAAACAATTAAAGAAATCACAATACGACAGTTCTGATGTAACATAAACATTTCTAAAAGTTTATTTTTATGTACAGTAGGAATAAATAATGTTAATTTTGAAAAATTTTATTTAAACTACATTATATTGTCACCATTATCAGCCCAATGTACTCTTCTGTTTTCGAGATTACTGAATCCAATGCCAAAATTCTTGTGTAATTCTTCCATCGAGGCTCTAGTATACTGTTCTTCATAATACTTCTTGTATCTTCGGACTAGGACAATACAGCAAATAATAAAAATAAGTTGCACAATAATCCATGTAATAATTAAGCCAATTACTAACGAATAATCCATACAGACTTCATCAGTTTTGTAATCTAGAATGTATAGATGTGATACTAAATTCGGTTTTAGATTTAATAGAATACTCACTGTAACCTGCAACTAATATTTTAGTATCTCTATCACCAACAATTAGTCTGTCTGAATATGAGTTTGGGTTTCTGACAACCATAATATATTCAAGAGGCATTTGATTTGTTACAGATGATTTGCTATTGTAATTATTATAATATGTTTTATTTTTGATGCCATTTGACCTGATTGTAGTACTTCCATTAATAGTTTCTAGAACTGGAGTTAAAATTGCCCTTTTTCGTCGGCCATATGATTCTATGTTATTTCCACAATTTATCTAAAAATATAGAATATTATGATTCTCGTCAATTGTAAATTTATTTATGTTCTCTTACTGGATTGCACACATCAGTACAAAATTGTATAATTACACTAAATCTCACTACTGGCGAAGATGCGAATTTAAAGGCTTGAAAAATCGCAGTTAATTTTTTAGTGTCATTTGTAGTTTCTTTTTTTAAAGCTGGAAAAATATTAAGGTTTGGCGGACAGCCTCGATCGTCTAATAGAAATATAGATTCATCTCCTTTTTCAGTCATTGCTATAAGATGACTAGCCCAGAGATCATATGTATCTAAAAGCACAGACATCTCATGATAGTATTTTTAGAAACAAAAACAACCTTACTTACTTGTTTTTTCTTTAAGTTCAATAATCATTTGTAATTCTTGTCCTATTTGCGAGTCAATGGTTTCTTCTTGGGACCTCAAATCAACGACTTTCATCTCTACTACCGGAGCTACAGTTTCGTTTGATGCAGTGTTTAACAGTGTACTGCCTTTATTAGGAAGGGATCTAAAAAGTGTTAAGTCTGAGCACTTTGTTTCGTTCTAATGGCAACTAAGTACAAAAAAAAATAAAAGGTGTCTCATAGACGAAGGAATTGTAAAAATCAATACATATCCATATTATTTTATCATAAAAAGCTTCAAATAAAGTTTTCTGTTTTAGAGTATTACTCCAGTATTTAAAAAACGGGTGCCAAAGAAAGAGAGTCAATAATTGTCCTTTATTATTTTAAGAATACTTTTAAATATACATGGAGATTTAGCTTACAGGGAGCTTATTTTTTAATTTTATACTAACATTTCTTGTCTTTTAAATGACCTGTTTTTTTACTCTTTCGTTGAACTTTTCGGAATAGTGAATTACCCTGTTTAGGACACATTAACAGAGAAAGCGTAATGACCGCGACTCAAAAGGAATAGGTATTGTATGAACTTATAAATATATTGTATTATTAATTGAAGCTATTTTGTTAACTTACGATGAAATTTTAACTCCTGTACCAATTAGAACTTTAGATTCGTTTCCAAAGATGCACCCAACTTTTATTATTCTGTCCGAGCGTGTCTGTATAAGTGCGTTGTATTGTATCACTAATGTCCCAGCCAATAGAGTTCTAAAATAAAAAAAATATATATCATTATAAAATTTTTACTTTTATTTTTTGTTAGAAGCGTAAATAATAGACAAGTATAAAACATGTTTTTTTAACACAATTTGTTAGGATATGATGTACCATTTCATTCTATTTATTATACAGGGTGGTCCGAATTGTATTCCGGAAACTTCGGCAATATATTCTGCAGATAAAAATAAGTAAAAAAGTTTGTATAAAGGTATGTCCTAAAATGCTTACTTTCGGAGAAACAGGGTGTAGAAGTTTCATTTTTATTTAGATTTTTTCCAAATAATTTCGTAGTAAATAAATAACGTCAATATTTGGATGAAAATTGCTGTCTGGGAGTTTTTTGACATGAGAAATTTGATTTTGATGTCAATATGACTGCTACTAGTAGAGGGCGCCACCTACATATTTTTAATGGTTCATTGGTTTGATGAGTAATAACTTTTTGTCCGTACCTGTATAAAAGTACTGAGTAAAAAAATATACATTTACGACGTTTTTTACGTAATAAAGGTTTCTTGGTCTCTCGAATCCCTGTCATCATTGACATAAATTAAACATGTTGACTAAATAGTTATTAGATTGAAATCATAAATTTGAAATGTTTTTGTGTTAAAAGTTCAACAGAAACTGTTTTATCATCATTTTTTGCAGAAAATTGTGATTTTAAAAAAAAAATAAAAATTGGTCCGGGGTTCAAACCTCACGCTGACCAAGACTTTTTTATATTTTTTTTTGCTTATAGCGTGATCTTATTGCATTGGTTTCACTCTTTTTGGTTGGATTGATTTAGTTATTTGACGGGTTGGTTAGCGTGATTATTTGGAGGGTGTTAATTCATTGGTTAGTTGGTTATTTGGTGGGGTTGGTTGGTTTTTACTAATTTATATTTGTTTTTTAAATTTTTTTATCAATGTCGAGGTTAGTTGCGTTGGTTATTTGGTGGGGTGGATAGCGTAAATAGCGTTGGTTAGTCCTTATAAAATTCTTATATTTCATAAAGCCGTCAAGTGCGTCACATCAACGACGTCATACCTATTAACGGCATTTTAGTAAGCTACCGTTTAACAGCAGTTTAAGTACAGCCAATTTATTATTTCAGTGAAATAATTATCTACTCAGCGTGTTTATTTTTCGTCAATAATGACATGTATTGACTGTTTTCATTCTAAATATCTTAAGAGCGTTTGCTCGTAGCGGTTTTTACAGAGAGATATTTTTTACGTAAAAAGTGTTGGAAATGTATATTTTGTCACTCGGTAGTTTTATACAGGTACGGACAAAAAGTTATTACGCTTCAAAACAGTTAAAACACATGTAGGTGGCGCCCTCTACTAGTAGGAGTCATTATTAACATCAAAATCAAATTTCTCATGTCAAAAACACCCAGACACCAATTTTCATCCAAATATTGATGTTACTTCAGAAATTATTTAGAAAAAATCGAAATAAAAATGAAACTTCTACACCCTGTATCTCCGAAACTAAGCGTTTTAGGACATACATTTATACGAACTTTTTTACTTATTTTTATCTGCAGAATATGCTGCCGAAGTTTCCGGAATACAGTTCGGACCACCCTGTATATTCTATTTCATTCTACACAATGGGAAATATTTGATTTTTTTAAGAAGATGCAATAAATTAACCTGGAAAAAAAATTGAGGAGTATCTTTCATTTCCGAATTTATAAAGAAAATTTAAACTATTATAAAACTGTATTATAAAAGTAGAGAAAATATGTAAGAAATAACTAGTTGGTTTTTGTTCACACAAACCAGCTTATTAAAAGTGTTTGAGGATCTCATTCGGATACTAAACGATTTAAGTAAGTTGTATAATTGTAGAATGTAAAATGTTTAGGAGGGGGGTTAATCACCGCGACCTTACAGACCTATTGTGTGTCATGAGTTATAACGAGTTATAAATCATCATATACAGTCTCAAGGTTTGACAAAAACTAGTATCTGAGACGGCTCCACAGAGACCAGCTCTCCATTTCCCCATAGAATCTGCATTCGCCGTTTTTTCCAGCTTTAACCTACTGAGGTTTTCGTTGAGGAGACAGTGTCCTGTTAAAAACCCTGTGACAATCTGAAGATTGTTTTTATTTAAATCAAGGAAAATTTTTTTATTTTTCTCGATCGTAAATTCTGAGGAACTTGTATTTAATTGTAAGGTAATATCGTCGGTGAAACGTGATAAACTGCTAACTCCATTATTCCTAATTTTACAGGAGAGCAAAAAATCTCGGTACAAAAAAATATGTACACATGTAGGAGGTATTTTGATGCGTTAATATGATAAAGTGATAAGAATTTTATTTGCTGGGGAACAATAAAACTCAATATTTCGTGTTGCGTCATTTTTTTCAGACACAATAGGGAGATAGCAGATATTCGTCTTGCAGAAATAAGAAATAAAAATATACTTCTGGAGATAGCAACTTTTATTGTTTGAAATTTTGAAAATGGAAATGAATATTACCCAAACAGATTTAGAAATAATCAATTAAATTTAAAAAATATGATATTCATAACCATATATTTATAATATCGTCGGTCTAGAAGCAAAACATACAAGTCCAAAAACGAATAAATTTTTAATGAAAATTTTAAAATTTTTTGCATTTTTAAAGAACTGAAGTAGCAGAATTTTAGACTTAATGAATATGAAAATAATTTAAAAATTAAACTTATAATTCTTAGAAGATATGGTATCCTTCCATGCTTATCCTAATTTTTATACAACGGTAGTAGACCGAACTTGGAAGACCAGTGCGTGATTTTATTAAATTTTTATTACTTTTCTCCTTACTTTTTTAATTTTTATAAAAATTATGTATCATTTACGATTAGGTATTATGGAAATTCTTGTACAAGTAAGTAATGTTATTTAAACTCTTTATAGCACGCCGATATTGCTCGTATATAGAGAATTTCGTTTTTCCCCTTACCCTTTACGGATACCCCGTATTTACAGAACGGATCGATGCAGTGTCGGACTGGCCATATTATATAGATAACTATTAGGGGGTGGCCAGCCTTCGCGGGCCCCCTTTATAGTTCATTATTTATTCTTAACAATATTTGCTTTTGCATTTCATTATGGAATTTACATTGCATTGGTTTACCTTGCATTAGGGTATAGTCTGTCCAACGAGAAGATTCTTGACAGTGATAGATGTGTCTGTCATTTTAATTTCAAAGTGGTTTATTTTATTTTACAAAGAAATAAGTTGGTACAACTGGAACGCATAGCAGGAAATTAATATATTTAAAATTTGACTGACAAGTAATTACTTCAAAATATTGTGAAAAAAAACTGTATAAAAGTGAAAAAATGTAATCGAGTTATTTTATTTAATAAAAAACGGTATGTGTTAATACAAAACAAACACGAACAAGACACCACATATACTAAAAAAATAAAAAAAAGAACTATTTCTTACTTTCAAGCTTTATGAAACTTCCCGCATTTATGATTATATTTATAAATATAACTTATATACAAATACAAATTTGTAATATTCCACAGGAAAAAATAAAACAACATAAATAAAACAAACTATTATAATAAACAAACTACTTTTTGACATTATTTTTCTGCAGTACTAAAATACATTATTTACCTATCGTGTGATGTCGATATTTTATAGCTACTCCAGTTTTTAGTATGTGTTTAGTATGGTCACGTATGGTCCTTCTACCATATTCGAGATGCACTTATCTACGACGAGATGGTATACGAACTTTATTGACGGTAACTTTATTGGTGTATAAGACTTTCTGCCTGGGCAGCGAGTATTAACCATAAACTGTGCTCTAGGTCTACAGTTAATTTTCACTCGATTCTTCCTTCACTTGACTTCAAAAGACACAAAACACACGTAATAACACGAATCAAAATACATCATCTTCCAAAACGCAGGGTATTTGACAAAAGTTGACACAAAATTATAACCTATAATTTGACAAGACTTTGACAAGCGTCAAAAATCTGAAGGCGAGTTCATACGCATCGGCGTCCGTTTGTCGTTCATCGTTCCGTCAAACCAATAAAATTGAAATACCTTCTGTTATTTTTGAAATAAACCAATAAAACTGGTTAAAAACAACAAGAGACGACGCATGACGGGTTTATATTTAAACCCATCCGTAGTTAACTTAAAAATTATTACAAACTTTTTTTAGTAAAATAAATAGATTGGTACGGGACGTCATCTGCTTTTCTTCTGTCATCGTCTGTCGAAATCTTACCTGAGAAAAAAAAACAGAGTATAGTTCCCTAATTTCTATACAGGGTGAGTCTTAAATAAGTGCAAATATGTTCAGGGCTGGCAAATCTCGATAAAAGAAACATAATATTTTCTCTTTACCGTTTTTTCAAATAAATCCAAAACAACCAAGTTATTTCACTTTTAAAATTTCCAATTTTTTGCTATAATTTTGAAAATCATTGGATTTCCTTTCTTGTAAATTTAATGTATTACCTATGTTACCATATTACAAACAAAGTATGTTTATAAACTAAAAATTTAAAAAAATATATTTTTTTTTAAAATTCCAAATTTAAAAAAAAATCGCGCAAAAAACCTCGTAATCGTGTTTCTTGGGTCGAAATATACTACCCTAAAAATATTTGCACTTATTAAGACTCACCCTGTATATAATAGGGAAAAATTGACCAAAACGCAAGGCGAAAAAATACGCAAAAAAAACACACGGGCCCCTCCTTATATTGCCACCCGGGCCCCTTTGGCCTAGTGCAACCCTGGATCGACGTACTGTACTAAAAAAACATACGACTAAGAATCTATGTGTTTGCTTTAGCATGATCGTAACGGAAATTAGGGAGATAGCAGCATTTCGGTGGCTATTTCAGATCACTAGGAGTTAGCAGATATTATTGAGTTAAAATAAAAAATTTTCTTTAATGGGAAAAAATACGTTTGCTTTCCCTACTTATAGAGTATTTTTTTCTCTTTCTAATGGTATAAAAAAAACTTTTTAACGTAAAAAATGGAGTTAGCAGGTTCTCACCTTTCACTGACGATATGTTATGTACTGTTATGTACATACGACGTTAAATAATATTTTCAGGACTGCAGATACATTTTTATTTGAAAAAATAATTATAGATTGCACTCATAAAATGATAAAAATTACAATCAGAAAACTACAAAAAATCAAGTGTTTTGAAATGAAATTCCAATTTTTATTCATTTTATATTATTTAATTCAAGAATACGGGTAGCTTAGTATCTATAATAAGACCTTTTAATATATTTCTGTGTCCTTATAGGTAAGTATTTGTGTAATTTGGTTATACTGTATATTAGTTCAGCGTGTTTAAATCTATGATAAACTCATTATTACAACATACACCATCGCACATGACGTAGGTAATAGACCTTTAAGTAAGTAACGCCTAATTCATAGATAACGTGTCGTGATCTATTTCATCCTTGACATCAATATCTTTATGAAAAAATAATAAGTACCTACAGTACCTACCTGTTAGTAGGGCTGTCAGCTTTAATTATACCACATTGGCTGGTGAGCAAAGGTAGTTTCAGTGTGATAGTGTTAAATTTTCCTTGGCCCCATACAAAACATTGCGGATTTTCCGAATTCCCTTGCATGTATAATTTCCCTCGAAATTCTAGTTCGGGCTGATAACGTATCGTCATGTAACTTTCACTACATGACACACTAACTAAAATTAAAAAAGTTTAATATTGTTAATATTTGTTTTTTATTCACAAAAAATAATAAACCAATCGAAAAAAGTTAAGGATATTGTGTTTTCGCTAGGAAGAAAATTTTTTGGAAGAAATGTGTTCTAGCTATTAATACCTATATCGTTTATGTTTAAAAAAAATACTGTTTGTCAACGTAAAAAATTGTACGCAAAAAATATGCATAAAAGGCATTATCATCAAAAATGTACATTTAATTTTTGTTTACAATAGAATTTGTTTGCGTGTTGCTAAGCGGCAGTTTGCGATATTGTGGTTATTCTGTCATGGATAATATGAACAGACCTCATTTAACAGTAGACGAAGCAAATCAAGCCATTGGGTTGCTTCTTAGCGGTTCACGACAGATCGATGTGGCTAATGGATTTAAACTCAGCTAAAGTGTAATTTCTAAACTTAAAAACCGATTTAATGAGACTGGATCTGTCATGGAGAGGCATAGGACCAAGGTTGACAAATGCTAGGGAGGACCGAAGCTTAATGAGAGGAGCTAGGATGGATCCTGCAAGAAACTACACGTTGCTCAGCCAGGACCTTTTGGCTGCCAGCGGGGTACGTATTGCCCCCCGGACAGTCTTAAATCGATTAAAAAACGCAGGTTTGCATTGCTATAGGCCTATAAGACGCCCTCCGTGATTCTCCAATGATGTCAGCATAAATTTCACCTGTCATTGTACCTTCACAGACATACAATTCCGTTTGGCCTCCATAGAAAATTTCACCCCAGATCATTACACCTATAATTCCAAAGGGATGCCCTTCTTGAACATATCGGTTGTTAAATCTTGTATTTCTTAGTCTGCACACACGAACTGTGTACGTCTATCAGTACGAAGACAAAAGCGGCTTTCATCGCTGAACATCGCAGTATACCACTCATCATTCCAGTTAGCTCTTTCATTACACAAGAGCAAACGTTAGCAGTCTCATTAAATCGGTTTTTAAGCCTAGAAATTACACTTTAGGTGACTTTAAATCGATCAGCCACATCGATCTGTAGCGCACCGCCAAGAACCAACCCAATGGCTTGAGACTTAATTTGCTTCCTGTATTGTTAAATGACGTCTGTTCATATTATCGATGAGAGAATAACCACAATATCGCAAACTGCCGCTTATCAACACGCAAACAGTTCTATTCTAAACAAAAATTAAATGTACATTTTTGTGCTTTTCTTCCTAGCGAAAACACAATATCCTTAACTTTTTTCGAGTAGTTCATATGGCAACTATAGCCTTCATTCCAGCATACTAATGTATGCTGGAATGATGGCTATAGTTTCTTTTAGATGTATATTTATTTAATTAAATTAATTTCTTCATTCTGCCTATTATAATAGATAAATATACCTATGATCGAATAAAAACGGCGTCAGCGATGGCTATGAAATGACGATCGATGACATTTCCCATATAATTGTACCTTTGAATAAGAAGACTAAGGAAGGAGCATATCAAAAATCTTAGGTACACCGCGATGGGCCTCAAATATGGCCGACTTAAATTCCGGTTTATCAGTGTCGTTCTAATTTTATTTAAAAAATGTAAAACTATGATGTAGGGTAGACGTGGGGTAGACTCAATAATTTGTTGTTTTATTTTACGTTGTGAATAAATGTTGGTAGTTATTAAAATTGTTATAAAAATATATAATTCTAATAAAAATAAATAAGTTATAATAAGTATTTATTACCATAAACATCCGATACGCTACTGAAGCAGGTAAGTCAAATTAACGTATCTAAATTCTTTGACATCTAATCTTTGACAAGTAATAAATAAAAGCTAAAATGCAAAAAAAATATATAATTTAGTTAATTTAAGTGAATTTCATAAATGATCGGTTTACTACACGTATGTATATTATATAGTCACTTACTAGCAAAAAGTTGTTCCATTATTTCACTCAATTTTTGCCGAGATCTACCGCACGCTACACAATCAACTATTTTAGAGTCTTTTTCGATAAATCGCGATAGTGTCACTGTTAATTTAAGTGCTGCCACAATTTCCATCTAGATTTACTACCTTTATACAACTATCAGTAGTAGAATAAATAATAAATAACATAAAATAAGCTCCGTAAAGACTGACAAATCCACAAAATTTCAAATCAAATTCAAATGTGTCAAATGAATCGTCAAACAGAACTGTCAAGGATCCCCACCCTAGAGTGCTTTTATGGTGCTTTTTCCGCCCACCATGCATGAATACATGGATAGCATTATGATCCTTCCTTAGTCTTCTTATTCAAAGTCATTTTACATATAAAATGACAGCGATCTTTATTTCATAGCCATCGCTGACGCCGTTTTTATTCGATCATACGGTATATTTCTCTAAATATATTCTTAGTTCAATTAAAAAATATTTAAATTATTCTTTTAAATGCTTATAAAAATGGTCATATAGCACAAAAATGAGATAAAATGAACACTTTGTAGACATAAAAATAAATATAAAATTGCCTTTTTGCATATGTCTAATACATTTTGTTCTTCTATTAAATCACGATCCAAAGAAAAAATAGCAAAGGAAAAATTATTTTACTTTAATCTGAAAATGTGGTGCGAACTGTATTCCGGAAACTTCGGCAGTATATTCTGCAGATAAAAATAAGTAAAAAAGTTCGTATAAATGTATGTCCTAGAATGTTTGCTTTCGGAGATACAGGGTGTAGAAGTTTCTTTTTTATTTCGATTTTTTTCCAGACAAATTCTGAAGTAACGTCAAAATTTGGATGAAAATTGGTGTCTAGAAGTGTTTTGATATGAGAAATTTGATTTTGATATCAATATGACTCCTACTTGTAGAGGGCGCCCCCTACATATTTTTTAACTAGTTTGAAAAGTAATAACTTTTCGTCTGTACCTGTATAAAACTAGTGAGTAAAAAAATATACATTTACGACGTTTTTTAAGTAAAAAATGTCTCTTGGGAAAAATCGCTACGAGTAATGGTTCTCGAGATATTTGGAATCGAAATTGTCAGTACATGTCATCATTGACATAAATTAAACTTGTTGACTAAATAGTGTTTAGACTGAAATCATAAATTTGAAATGTGTTTGTGCCAAAAGTTCATTAGAAACTGTCTTATCATAATTTTCTCGAAGAAAAATGTATAATTAATTTAAAAAAATAAAGTTTCATTTTCACTCAAATAACTATCTACTCAACATGTTTATTTTTAATCAATAACTGTATTCTGATATGTATTAACTATTTCCAATCTAAATATCATAAGAACGGTTGCTCATAGCCACATTTTTTACGTAAAAAATCACAGAAATGTATATTTTTTCACTCAGTAGTTTTATACAGGTACGGACGAAAAGTTAACCTTCAATAATTAAAATTTCAATAAGTTTTACCCTCAAAACATTTAAATCACATGTAGTGGCGCCCCTACAAATAGGAGTTATATTGACATCAAAATCAAATTTCTCATGTCAAAAAACTCCCAGAAACCAATTTTCATCCAAATATTGACGTTACTTCAGAAATTAATTGAAAAAAATGAAAATAAAAATGAAATTTGTACACCCTGTATCTCCAAAACTAAGCATTTTAGGACATACATTTATACGATTTTTTTTACTTATTTTTATCAGCTGAACTGCCGAAGTTTCCGGAATACAGTTTGGACCACCCTGTATATCTCCAGATGTAGTATGTTCTACTGCAATCAGGTTATTTAGTTATAAAACCAATGGCACATAATGTATACCTAAATTAATAATATAACAACAAACCATTAAGTTATCAGAAAGTACTGAAAACTACTTCAACAGGCTATTATTTAATCAATGATATTGTATATTTTTTTTGCTACTAAGAATGTTATTATTAACTACAATAATTATATTAATGTCTATTATCATAAATAAATGAATAAATGGTTTCGTTTGTCTTTTATTTTATATCGCTAAGTAACAGTTTTATTATTAATGACAAACACTCAAGGGCATTGCACATAGATTACTAGGAAGAAAATAATAGAGACTATTATAAATAATGTAACTTAGGCTTACTGTTTAGACATCTAGCTTTCTCGTAGTATTTGGAATCTGATGAAGGTTCCAACAACTTTGGTCCATGTAATTTACTATCCTCACTATGCAGCAAGCAAACATTATTGGTTTTGCCACTGATAATGCTGAAGCCTCTACAGTTAAATCGATTGAAAGACTCGCAGAGTATTTGACATTCCTCTTTGGTTTTCTGCGTATATAATAAGTCTGCATGACTTAAAATTACGTTTTTCGTATTCCTCATAAGCGCAATAATCTTTGGTTCCATAATCTAAAACGAAACAATAATAGTTTTTATAAAATCATTAGTTATCTGCCTGTTGATTCAATACCTGAATTTGCACATTGGTTTCGAAATATTCATCATCAAAAGTCGATACTCTATAGGAGTTGGGCATTAAGTGTCTATCGGAATCACTTAAAACACAAGTACCGACACTTCTGTTTGTTTCTGGGACGTTGTAACTAAAGTTTATTTTTAAATTTGATAGATTTGCATTGGAAGCTTTTTCGTTTAGGCATTCCTGTTGACACGCGGTTCTGGTTAAGTTGTTTGGCAGTATTTTTGTGTCGTGCCTATTAAAGTCGATCCTGGCACTCTTTCGAAGATCCATGACTTGTTACAAGGTATATCTGAAAAGTTATAAAATTGATGGATAGTTTTCGTATATAATACTACGAGTGCATACAATAAGAAGTTTTTTTTTTCTGTTTTTCTGTCCACATACAATGTTTTACGTCATACGTTTTGATTGACTAGGTAAGACTGACAGGTAAAAAATTACGTTTAAGTAGAGCTTAATGCTCATTTTTTTCTTCTTAACTGCACGATATAGAAATAAAAATATGAGGAAACTAGATACACTAGATCAATTTTATTTTTAAATTAGTAAGGGAATAGGAATATAGAGGGTGTCCCATTATTTCGTGGGCATAGACTACTACGTATTTTTGGAATCAAAATCAGTTCATTGGACACAATTTACCTCTATACAAAAGTGCTTCGTTTGTCCGTTAGAGGGCATCAAACTTAGAAAAATAAACAATTTTTTTTCAAATATTTTAAAAACCGTTATTCCGATTTGAACGAGATTTTAGGTGTCTATATTTTGCAAAGTGCTTTAACATTTGATTTTCACAAAAATCAAGAAAAAGTACAGGAAGGGTGAAAACTACCCCCACCCCTACATAAATTTTAGTATAAATATTTCCAACTCAACCAACGACCGATGTTTTTTTCATAAAATTGTGCTTCTAGTATTTACTACCTACATTTTTTGTCCCTTGTAAAAAACGCAATCGCGCATACTTTTTGACGAAAAAAGTTATTTTTCCGAAGCTGACTTCCAATTTCTAATTAAGGTTTTTGTCACATCAAGCTATACAGGGTGCTGCAAATTCGAGGTACGGACATTGGTATCTCGGTAACCGTAATAGATACAACACGGTTAAATTAGGGCAAAGTTGCGCTTTAGGATGTTCACCAAGATGCCATTAAAAAAAAATTAAAAATTTCAAGGATTGCTGAGTTTTTTGGAAAAAAGCGGATTTTTTGAAAATCATTTTTATTTTTCCTGGCGTTACTTTTTAGGAAATCAAAAACTAATTGCACATTCTCATTGACACTTTATTAGGGCTATCTGATAGTATTTTTAGATTTTCAAATTAGCTGATAATTTGTGAGATACAGTGGCCAACTTATTTTTTATAAATACGGACCTGCATTTTTTATTTCAAATTTTGAAAGAACTCGGTCTCCTGAGTACAATGATATGCCACATTTAATTTTTTTTTTCAATCTATTCATCGTTACAATATTGATAAGCTTTCAAACTTAACAATGACGTGGGGTAAAACATTGAATACTGAAAATCAAATGCAATAACTAAAGGGGCATTACTTGGCGTCATTTGTAAAAGTGAAATCAATACATTTCAACATTTACAATAAAGAGTACAAAATGCATTCGGAACTATAACAAGAAGTTATGTTCAAAGAGCTATAAATAAGATTGAGCAAAAAATAAATTTGTGCATTAGGAAGGGTGATAAGCCTTTCGAACAAATAGAGCATTCGAAACTAGTTTATAGAAGTTGATTAATATTATGAATATTATTAGATCATACACTGAGATTCCCAATTCACAATAAAAAAAGTTAAAAATAATATATTTAAATTGCTAACCTGGATATTATTTATTTGAATCTTTGAATTGGCTCGATTTTCCTTAATGATTGTTAATTAGCGCTGAACAATATTGTTGCGATGAATATAATCAGATTAAATAATTAAAAAAACAGAGTCGTACTTGAAATTATTTTAAATAATAATTAACTAGTTTTGTTGTTATTAAAGTACCCAAAACAAAAAAAAGTATCAAGTGTGGCATATCATTATACTCAGCAGATCGAGTTCTTTCAAACCCTGAAATAAAAAATGCAGGTCCGTATTTAAAAAAATTAAGTTGGCCTCTGTATCTCACAAATTATCAGCTATACACTGTTTTTTTTTCTCAGGTAAGATTTCGACAGACGATGACAGAAGAAAAGCAGATGACGTCCCATACCAATCTATTTATTTTACTAAAAAAAGTTTCTAATAATTTTTAAAAAGAAAGTTACCTATGGGTTGGTTTTAACATAAACCAGTTGCGTCGTGTCTTGTTTTTAACCAGTTTTATTGGTTTATTTTAAAAAATGATAGATCGTATTTCATCTCTTTTATTGGTTTGACGGAACGATGGACAAATGGACGCCGATGCGTATGAACTCGCCTTCAGATTTTTGTCATTTTTGACGCTTGTCAAAGTCTTGCCAAATTATAGTTATAATTTTGTGTCAACTTTTGTTAAATACCCTGCGTTTTGAAGATGATGCAGATTTGATCTGTGTTACGTGTTTTGTGTATTTCTAGTCAAGTGGAGGAAAATCGAGGAAAATTAACTGTAGACCCAGGCAAAAAGTCTTACACCAATGAAGTTGCCATAGATAAAGTTTGTATACCATTTCGTCGTAGACAAGTGCATCTCGTATATGGTAGAAGGATCAAACTAAAACACATACTACAAACTGGAGTAGCTGTAAAAATATCGACATCACACAATAAGCAAACACGATTTTAATACAACAGAAAAATAATGTCAAAAGGTACTGGTTTAAATTAAGATTAAATTAATTAATCAACCTTAAGGTATACAATTTGGTAGGTGTTATTATTAATAAAATAGTTTGTTTTATTTGTCTATGTTGTTTTATTATTCCTGTAAATGTATTACAAATTTGTATTTTTAAGTAGTCGAGTGACAATTTATTTTTCTTGGCTAGTTAAGGTTGAGCTAAATCTTGGCTACTTAAGGTTGGGCACCATAACTAGCCAAGATTTTCTCCTCAATGCGACCAAATAAAAGCGAATGATAACGTTTGCCAAATGTAAAGCTTAAGACACCAGACAATCTGTTTTAGAAAAGATGACGCGGGCTATGACTTAAGCGTAAATTCCAGAGATTGGGCATAGCTCCGTCAGTAAAACCGAAACGTCGCTCCCGAATCATTTCACTGATTTATAGGACTGGCCACTCGCATAGCCCATGATAAACCGGCTTATTTTTTGTGTTTTTACAGTTGATATTACAGGCAATAAGATGTTCTGGTGTTTCTCCATTTTCCCACAGAATCTGCATTCGCTCTTTTTTTTTCTCAGCTTCAGCCTGGGCCTGAGGTGTTTCCCAGCAGTTGAGACATGGGTTTCAACAGTGTCCTGTTAAAAACCCCGCACAACTGAAGATTGTTTACTTTAAAATCAAGGAAAACCTCGATGTGCCGGTCGTGGAAGTCTATGAAACTTCTTCGAGTGCCCTAGACCTGCTGGAGGGTTCCCATTCCAGGTTGCGGACCCGCAAAGTGAAGTTCCGCTTTAGTTGGTTTCCGCTTCGATTCCCTGTAGGACACTGTGTATCATTTAGCTTAATTTTGTAAATGTGTCCATTGAGTTTGCATTATGTACCTCGTTAGTGTTCGAGTTGCAGTTCAAAAACTGCTTTTTGATATCGCCAAACTGGAGTGCTGGATTTTTTAAGTTCATTTGCAACTATCTGTTTCATACTAGTAATTCTTAGGGTTTTTTAAGTTCATGACTTTATTTTATTTCCAGTAATACACTAGACGGTCTGGTTTTCAGCTTTCAACCTAAGGCCAGCCCATATTTAAACTGGCTATCTTATTAACTAATTTGTCAACTAAACATTTAACTTGTCAATAAATATATCTTCTCCTTCCTCGCCGGTGGTATAAGTATACAGCAAAAATAACTTTTAAAAAAAAAAAAAAAAAACTAAATTATTTTATTTTTTTATTGGACGCCCGCTGTTTCACAACTATGTTAACATCATCAGCAATGATTTACACCTAGTATAACTACTACTTTAAATCATCTTCTGCTGAGGCTAACATGATTAGCAAAACGCGCGCGCCCTGCTTTTAAAAAGTAAAGTGTTTGGGGCTATTGTCATGAAATAACGTTTTATTTTGTTAAGCGTGAAACCAAAGGTACGAATCCTATATGAATGAATCGCATCCCTAAATCGTAGTGTCTCTAAAACCTCAAAGAAACTGCTAATGTTAAGAAGGAATAAAGTGAGGCTTACAACAGGTCTCTTGACAGGGCATTTATTTTTTCAACTGAACAAACTTAACCTATATTAAGGAAGTCTTTGCTCTAGACTCTGTGATAAATATCCTGAAAAAGCAGAGCACATAATAAGGTCACTGCGACTGGATCGCAAGCTTATTTGGGAAAGCAATGCTAGAACAGGAGGAACTATGCCTCTATCTTGGATCTGCAGAAGCTGGTATTGGGCACAGGGATAGGACTCTGACTGGAGACATAGAAAAGAGACAAACACAATAGTTCTACAGGTTGCAGTGTTTCACGCATAAAGCTTGATTTTCATAATTTCAATTAAAAAAAAAAAAAATAAAAAAAATTTAAATGTAAAAGTCACCACTTCAATCAACTTAAATTATTTTTACAGAAAAGAGTTGTTTTAGTATATCAGTTTCCTATATATTAAGAAAGTATTCATGTAGGAAAATATCTCTCTGATATATACTCTTTTATTATTTAAATTGATTACTTTTTGCGTGTAATATAAACCAACTCAGATGACCATGTGGTTGTGAATGAATCCTTCTTAACTTATAACAGCCATTTACAAAGCTACGTTGGTCAAAAAGTATTAAGAAAAAATACAGTCATTTAGTTTGTTTAATGAGACAGATTTGCAAGCTTCAGGGTCGCTGGGGATTGTAAATGTAAATCAAGAAATAAATAATACTTTGAAACGCTTATACAGGATTCTTCTATAATAGAGAATGTGGAAGCTGAACACATTATTTAGTGTTATTAGTTGTTAGTTAAGATTATGTAAACGATATGAAGTAAATTGTAAATAATTGATTTGGACTTTTTTCTCGGTTTTGCTATTTTAAAGTTATCAGTGTTCTAAACAGATGCACATATCCTTTGTACTTAAACGTGTCTTAAATAATGCTTAAATAATCTTAAATAATGTTAGTAATTGATTTGGTATAGTGTTTATATCTTGTATATTACCTTCAAAGAATACACAACATTCGATTTTTAATTCTAACCGAAACAAATCTACGACTATAGAAAACAAAAAGTAACGAAATGGTATTAAACAGCACAAGTATTTTGATACAAACAATAATTAACAAAAAGTATAATAGATAAATTCAAACAAAAATAATAAAAAACATTAAACATATTTTTTTATACAATGCCTTTTTTAATAAATTTCGTAATTTAAAATTCACATAGTTATAAATAATATTCAAAATTAGAAATTCCAAAACAGATAAGTGTAATTGTTCTTGCAATTGTTTCAAAAAATTGAAATAACAAACAACTTCTTTTAACTAGATGACCTTCCGTTTATGAGACTGCATTGTTATTATTTTAGATTTAATTTACAAAATATTTACATGCCAATGTACGTATTTAGATTGAGGTCGCCGGATTTTAAAACAAAAATAAAAGTTACTGGATCTAAAAAAAGATTGCGGCTTTATGAGACCTTGGTGTAAGAATTAATCCTATATAAATATTTTATTAGCTTGTTAGTCTTTGGGAATAAAATATACATCATGCCAAAGTTGTATATATCTGTGGATTTTTGGTGAAGTTGTTAACCTGAAATATTACAGAAGTAAATGCTGCCATTTCCAATATATAGGGTGTACCAAAAAATATATAATAAAAAAAAAATCACAATCGAAGGGATGCAAAGAAAGAGACCAAATTTATCTTATGATGATTTTGGAGGTGGCCATCGGCCTCACCCGACTGCAACCTCTCAGTGTATTTACTTATTGGTGTCTATATTCCCCAGTCCAGCCCCTTTGTTTGCTTGTTTTTTGCTCCTTCTTGCAGCAGTTTTTGTCAGTTAGGCAAATTGATTGCTACTAGTAAAATGCCACTGAGAAGCTAGTTCCGCCATATGTGGATAGGCAATGCAAGGCTAATTTAAAAATTTATTTTCTGCAACATCAGTATGTAAGAACTAAGATTCAAATAGCTTTTTTTCGCGAATAGCCGGTATTTTTATTTCATATTTGGGATCCATAGACACAAAATAAAGAATTAATTATAAGAGTTTTACTATGTTTAGCAGCTTTCAGTTTTTGTGTGTTATTTAAAGACATTTAAATATGCATGCTATAATAAAAAAAGATTATCAACACTCCCTAAAAATATTGCTTTCTTCAAATTAATCATGTGGGTTGGCTTTTTAAGTCAAAGAAATAAACTTTACAAAAAAATTTGATTAGATTCTATAATTAAAATGCTCTTTCAAACTTTATTAGGGTTTCCTATACCCATTTTAGTCGTGATTTTGAAATAAAGACAATTTTTCAATAAAAATCCAAATTTTTTCAAATACAATAAGCAAACTTCATAGGGGTCGTCATGGCAAGTTTCTAGTGACAGTTAGTAGCTATTTTCAAAATCGAAATTAGTTTATGGACTTTATTTAAATTTATACCAGTTTACTTTTATTTAATTTGCCCTTATAATAGTTTAATAAATAATATTTATTAAATATGTATTTATTATTCTATTAAGAAAAACAAATTCTATCAAAGAAGTAGTTCTGTGATTTATTTTAGGATGACTTGTAAATATATGGATTTTCTATAAAAGAGCCAATTATTATGACAAATTAATTTTCTTCACTTCCAACGACAGGTTTTCTTATAAACCACACTACCAGCTCTCCGAAACAGGACAAGTAGTTTTTCAAAGGAAAGCTTATCATGAAGATTCCTATTTGGATATCTTTTAATATAAGCCCTTGAGATCAAGAAGCAATTTTTCTTACAAAATTCGTTCCGCTAGCAGATATTGCTTTATTTTTCTTAATAAAATAATGAATACTTACTTATTAAACTGTTATATTAATTTAAGTAAATTATTCTAATTTAAGTAAACTGTTATAAATCTAAATAATAATGTCCATAAACTATATCGATTTTCATCAATCGTTATTAGTATCATATCAGATCACTAGAAAATTGCCATGGCGACACCAGCCATCTTGATTGCGATTTTATTAAAAAATCGCTTTTTGTTCAAAATCTGAGCTAGCTTTTTTTGGGCCCAAGAATCCAAAAATGAAATAAAATACCGAGTGTTTCATAAAAAAAATTTAACTTTGGTATGGATCTTAGTTCTGAAACACCCTGTATATTTCAAAATAATTTAAAATTGTGTACATTGCCTCCCCACATATACCCATAATTTTTTTGCTTCTACATATTTACGTTTTCGTATAATCAACCGACGCGAACGAGGTGCGCCACCCTGTATACATTATTTGTATCTGTTGTACCAAAGTTAAAACACTTATGAAATTATTTTTTACAAATACATACAATATTTAAAAATACATACAATATTTCAGTACAGTTTGACAAATATAGGAAGAGACTTGGGGATAGCACGCGTCGCGCACACGATAGAGATAGAACGCATTCGGCGGAAGAGAGATGCAGTTACGCTACGACAAATCTGATCAAAGCAAATTTGTGTGCTGTCCACTGCGCATCGAGGGGCGTCTCTTATTTTATATTTCTCACGTCTCTAGCTATACTTGTTAAGTTGTACTGCACACCTGTGCTGCACACTGCACGTTCATGTTAAGCGTCCTCAGTAAGTACGTTAAAGTTTATTTGTTATAACTTTCATAAAATCCAACAGACACGTTTTTTTCATTCTTCGGTTTACCCAGACTTTGCGAAATAACAACATACATACCACGCGTCATCACTCACGTTCTGTAATTACAGACCGTACACAATCGAACTGTACATACACATTCAACAGAAGGTACTCGTATTTATAATATCTCGTATTATTTACAATTATATCGGCCCAATCAATGTTGTGTACATTGACTGGTTTCGACAGACCTAACAGCGACTCAAGCCTTCTGGAAATAATTGACTTTAGTGAGTGAACTAGATAATAATCACCTATAAAAACGTGTATTTCAATAAATACCTTATTAATATGTATATGGAAAGTTACGTGAAAAATATATAAAGAAATATATCACTATATTTTGTAAAATATGTATCTACATTAATTTAAATGCCTTTTAGTAATTTGAATTAAAAGCTGCAATATTTAGTGGTACTGAATTAATAAATGATTTAAGCTATGATTTCAGAAAAAAATATCAAATTTGTTATAATTTTAAAGAACCGTAGAAAGCCTTATACATTTAAGAATATACTTTCCGACAATAAACTATGGGCAAAGTTAATTCTAGTTAGGTCAACTTCATAACTTTTTAAATTATTGTTTTATGATTTTAGTAAAACCCTTGATTATAGATGTAGACAAGGGTAAAACTTTTTGCAAAGTCTGTCTTTTTGCGTTTTTCTTTAAAAATATTACTTTCATCCCCGTGAGCATTTTATTCCTTTAAGGAAAAAGTCTTCTAGGTGACGTCATTGTTACGTTACCAGGCCCTTCTTGTACCTTATATAAAGCAATAAAACGCAGATACGTATCAGTTCCCTAATGTTCCCTATATGTGACAAAACTTTGATCACGGAGATATATGTCTAGGGATATCATCCTAAATTTTACTTCTCAAAATATTGATTGTCTGTTTATTATACAGGTAGAAACCAAAGTACTTTTTTAGCCTCAAAATATAAATGATCTATAGAAAATTAAGTAGGTCTACTATCTAAGATTTGGCTTCAAGTATGACTTTTTCTTTACACAATATTTTTTGATACGTATTAATATATACTTTTCCAGAGAAGATCCAACTTATTAAATAAAGTGTTGCATTTTTGATTTTAGTTAACAATCTAAAACATTGCATTATCTAATGAGTAGCTTAAACAAGCATCCAAGAGTTTTAGCGCGTATTGCCTTTTTTACTATGACTACTATCAAAAAAAGTTGCAAAGTTTCAATGCAGTGCTCAAATACGTTTAAGTTTGGTCCATGCGGTGGCCATTTCAAACGCTAAATTTTTACCTCTTCGAGATATTTTAGCCTGCATAACATGATCTGCAAGACTTTCTTTAAAAAGTTGTTATTTTTTTAAAAAGCAGAAATTTATGTGAATAAAAAAACAATGTGTAAAGAAAATATTGAAACCAAAATGTGATAAATCTTCAGTTCACCGCTAATTTTGTACAGGGCGTAAAGATTTTTGGAGTAGAATTAAAATTTGTTTCTATTTATACAATGATCAGATGATCAGCAATAGCATGAGCGACACTGGTCTTGCTCTTGCGGTCTTGTTCTTGGCTTTCGAGAAAAAGCAAGACCAACACCAATACCAAGACTAGCGTTAGATCTGCAAGACCAAGATCAAGACCGATTAGTACAAGACTTACGCAAGATTAAAACCAAGATCAGGCCCTAACATGCAAGATTCCTTAACTAGTTTTTATGAATTGCCTCTAGTTATAATCTATCAGAAAAGTACAATACGTGCAAGAATCTTGCAGCAAGACCAAGATCAATACTAGATCCTGCAATGCCAAGATCGAGATTACTGTTAGACTGCAAAACTAAAACCTAGACCAAAACCAAGACCATGGAGGTCTTGGTCTTGTTCATTCCTGTTCATCACTTAATCAGGATAATATTCTAAAATTTAAAGAAGGCGTCCATTCTTCTCAAAGAGACCTGCTTTAAATTAGGGAGAAGAAGAAAAAAGACTCAACGTCTCACAAAATACAATAATTATTGTATTTTGTCTGATGATGCTCGTATGAGCGAAACACGTGTCACTGTTTAGGTTAATATAAACGTTGGGATCGAGACTTGTGTGATGAGTCTTTTTTCTTCTTCTTTATAATATTCTAAGAAACATGTATACACGTTCAAAGAATGGAAAGACGATTCTGGAATGGAATAAACCAAGAACATTCTGGTAGAACCATTCCAGTTCAGAATTAGATCATATATGTATGGAATTGAACTACCGAAAGTCATAAAAAATCATTCAAAGTAATATCATTCAAAGTAATAAGTATTGTATTTTTAAACAAACAAATTCTCAATTATTAAAGACTAGAGAATGAATTTGTTGATAATAAATAAATTTAAATTGAGTATATCATATCTTCACAAAACCTAGTAGCAAGGTAACAACTCTTGAAACAGACATCACATTGAATTTTCTATAAAATAAGACATTAGTATATCGCGTAGTGTTATCTAAGGTATTGATAAGTTTGTTTATATGCAATACTTTCCTTCCTTTTCAAACCAGTAATAGTTAGTGACATTCATGCATTCACTGCAGAAAACGGAAACCTTCTCTTTCTCATGTCTTCATAGAATAGGAAATATACAATGTGTGATACTAATATAACCACAATTAGATATTAATAATCTTTAATAATATATCAATTAGATTTAGCCTATCAATTTGCATCCAACTTGTTTGCATATAATTTTATTCATTCCAGTCATATAATTATTATCTATAATAATCTCTGAATATACATAAATTCTAAATGGAAAGTTACATTTACAGTTCATTTTTAGACCAAGTTACCTTTCTGCAATAAATCATGCTTATCTTTACTGTTACACATAGTTTATTCTAATGAAAAATATTGCTCTGTTTTACTATACCATTCAATATCAATTTAGAGAAAGTCTCTTCATCGTTTTGTTGCAATAAAAGTTAAAAATCCAATGAATTAATATTGTAATATTATTTTATTTTTCGATATTATTAAAAAAATAGATCCAGTCAACTGGGACTGATCCGTTTAGCTATGGTGAGATAACGCATTATTGAAAATTAGTTTTAGTTTTTTCTTCAAGTTTCAGATAATTATGAGAAAGTTTAAAATATAATTTGATGATTCAATTGAACAAACGAATCACTTAAGTATAGACCTACGAAATTGTGTTTTACTACTTTGTAATGTCATGAAATTTGTATAATTTTATTTTAATATAGGTAAGAGACCAGTCATAATAATACTAATACTCGTTATTTAAAAGTTGTGAATTTGTGAATGGTCTTTGAAGCAAATCTTTCTACACGATTATTTGAAAATATACGTTCGCAAAATTTTAAAATATACGTCTCAGGCTTAAAGAAAATAATTTGATAAATTGTAATTATTGTGTTGCTTGTGTAAGGTTTGTGGTTTAAAATTGTTAAACAAAAATTATACAGAGTGTTTCAAAAAACATGTGCCATCTCTCGTGTGGAGATTCCTCACAAATAAGCTTTATTTTTCATATCAAGATAGGTCCGATTCTACTTTGTTTCGTAGCTACAAGATGTTAAAGTCTTAATATTTTTCCGATTTATTATAACTTTCTTCCAAGTACTTTTAACGTTTCGAATGAAATTTTGGGGATAAAAGTTACTATAAATGCGACATATTTTAAAGCTAAAAAAGTGTCGACATATTCACCAGCGACGTGCATATCGGTTATAAATGGAATATTTTTCTAAAAAAAACATGTACGCCACTGACTTGTTTTCGCTTGTTGGCGAAAGAATGTAAACAATTTAATGCCGAATTAAAAGTTGTATCTTGATATTTTGTCGATTTCAGCCTCCTTGATGAGATAAACGCAATCTTATTAATTTGCCTTGATCCAACTCTAATAGCAACCTTTAAAAAAAAATAATATCATTAACTTTGCGAAAGTTTTAGATAAGTACCCATACAGCACGTCCAAATAAAATTACGTTTCTACAAGGGAGACACATGAGAAACAAAATATGTTAAAGTGAACCTAAGTGTTCATCTAGTTCTAACATATACATATGAGATACACGCAGGTTTATATTGATAGAATTTTGTGATACAGTGTTTACTAGTTGTATACCGTATGCACTCAAGATTCTAAAGAGTTTTTTGTAACGTAACAAATAATTATTAAAATGATGAAATCTGACGTCGATATATGAGACATACAATGTATAAATCATATGTATGTGTGATACTTCGTCATAGTTGTGCCTATAGTACACACCTTGTAAAAATGTGACGTATACACATAGTATAAATATCTATATAGACACTTTGTAATAGTGTACTGTTGTGTCTACATTCTAGCATGAAATGAAGGTGTGCGCACGCGCGGATAGCCTCAGCGTAGATACACCGACCAAGTGTATCTTATGTGTCCTCTCTCCTTTCTAATTTCTAGCAGTGGTATGTGTTAGCGGCCATTATTGTTTTATCATTCGGAAGCTCTATATAAATGTTCTGTTTGTGTGTAGTTTAAAAGAGATTTTAAGGTAAGCACAAGTTTTTAATTACCTCGTTACACCTTCCTAAGAGTATTATTAATATTATAGCAGCGACTCTTCCCTTACTCAATACCCAATTTACCATATTTTGACTCCAATGAATGAAATCTCCAAATATTCTCGTATAATGATAAAGAGGATAGCTGTGCAATATAATTTTTTTTTAATTTGGAAATAATAAAAATCTAAATGAACCAGAGAAAGAAAGATTTAAACACTTCAAAGAACTTCTTACACTGATATTCGGTAAGTTATTGTTGGATCAATATACAGATATGTTTAATATTCAATAATCAGTGTCATATAAAATTTAAGGGTGAGATTGTTAATCTGGAAATAAAATACAACAAAGTCCAACAGAGTGCTCGATGAATGAGTATGCTAACAAACCAACTGCTTGGAGGGAAAAGAGGAGAAAAAAATGACTAAACGAGGTCCACGAAATCGTGGCGATATACCAGTGTTTACCATTTTAGTATGTTGTTAAACTAGGTACTTATATTTTTAATACATTTTGATATAAATTCTGTTCTTTTACAGTGTTTTCTTACTTCTGGTTTCTGCAGTGTAAATAATTATTATTACTGTGTTATTTGCGCTATTGCGTTCCATGATATAAAGAAATATAAGAATTTTATCTTTTAACCACTTAGTCCATTTTATGGAAGAAAAATGGTACATTTAATACAAAACAAAAATGGAACAATTTTAAGGCTACTTCTCTTGAACTTACGATCGAGATACTTTTGGAAAATACAAAGTTTGCCTTCCTAATTTTCGTTCTAAAAGATATAATTGGTATCATTGAATAAATATTTCTTAAAAAGAACGAAAAGTTAGGCATCAAAACTTGTATTATTTCTAAATTCGTTCATAAGAAGTTGTTTTATCTAGCACAATATGTATATACTAAGCAAAATACATACGTATACACGCGGTAGTCACAACTGCAATGTGTAAACAGAGTTTAAACGTAATACACAAACACTGTGTATCCTACGGCACACTGTGTATCCCTTACTTTGTGTATACGTAAATGCTATACAGTGGCTACATTGTGAGGCGGACGTTTAACCTTTGTGCATACGTGTTGAACTACAATGTGTAAACGTAGCATATTTACATAGGGGGAATTGTGCCACCCTGTGTCTACATCTAATAATGTAAACACATCGTAAATGTGATTTGATGTGCTGTATGGGTACTCATCGATTCCTCATCAAAAATATGAAAAAAGTTTCTATAAACATGGGTATGGAAATGCATAGTTTTAGAGTTACAGAATGTTAAAACTTTTTAAAAGGTTTTGTGTAATTATCTTAAATACCATTATTTTTATTTTAAATTGATCTAGGTTGGACTAATAGTAGTAATAGCTAATGGTAATAATATTTAATAATAAATTAGGTAAAATATATACTTTATTAATTTTATTTTTATTTTAATTTTATTAATTTTGATTAATAAAATTGCGTTTACCTCATCAAGGAGGCAGAATTCGACAATATATCGAGAGATAACTTTTAATTGGCATTAAACGGTCTATATAATTTTGATATCAAAGAAAAAAGTCAGTGGCGCATATGATTTTTTTTTGAAAAAATATTCCCAGTGATATAACCCTTGATATGCACGTCCCTGATGAATTTATCAACACTTTTTAGCACTAAAATATGTAGCACTTACTTATAGTAAATTTTACCAACTTAAAATTTCATTCGAAACGCTAAAAGTACTTGGAAGAAAATTATAATAAATCGAAAAAATATTAAGATTTTGGATCTATGTTGATATGAAAAATAAATGTTATTTTTACGTGAGGAACCCCCCCACGAGAAATGGCACATGTTTTTTGAGAAACACCCTGTATATCATGGTTCCAAAAACTACAACTGTGTGTTGTTTATAGAGAATATGTCTGTCATATGTATGTCTGTCATATAGACAAAAAAACAATCGAGGGATCGAGGGGTGTCTCACTGTTGGAATTGTACATTTTCTTGGCGGTTACTGGCAGCCGCTTGGCAATAAAATTATATTTTGGCAGTACATTTTTTACCCAAGTGAAACGCCCCCTCGGATACAATAATTTTTGCCACATTTTTTTAACAAAACATGAACTGAAGTTCAGCGTTTCAATTTAAATATGTTTCAATTTTTAAATGTTGTAAACTCTGTCATGTAAAAAATGTTTATATAATGGTGACATGTTTGTTGGAATTGCATAAAGATGTCTTATCTTATTTCCTGGTTAAACTGGTTATTGCATAGCAATTAGTTTAACAACAAATTGCTGTTCTTCATTTATAAAAAATAATATTTTGGTTCCTGTTGGCCAAGTTAAACAAACGATATAGTCATCATAAAACTACCGATAAAGGTATTAAACATTTTATAAACTGACCCATTTTATCAAATATTTTCTTATTCAAATTAATGAACATATACAGAGTGTCCCTTTTTACGGAGTCTTTTTTTTTTTATAATGAAATCAATATTAATAAATTCTTAAACAAGTTACAATAATTACTAATAATTTGCGCTGAAGAAAGATATAACGCATTGTAAATCATAAGGTATGGGTATAGTACCTATAAAATTTTACATATAGAATATGTTTGAGCCACCCAGTATTTTGCAAAGTTAATTGCAGAAGCTAATTATTTTTTTTAGGAATGTGCTGTAGAAATAAATGTGCTGTATTATTGAAATAAGTTTCAATGTTGAAATATTGTTCGAAGGTATAAAAAGGTGTTCCTTCTTTAAGTGTAACATAGTTAATTTTGGCCTTGGTGAACTTGTTAACATGTGATAGTATAATAATATTTCTAAAGCATTTTATTTATTGCTGCCTTCAGGTGCCATTAAACGCAATATTCTGTATTCAGTAAAACAGAAGCAAATGCAGAAACCGGTAGTCCTCTCAAATTTTTTAATAAATAGTCATTTTTTTTTCATTTTCAAACTATATTTTTTAGATTTATTTGAAAAACTGCAAAGAGAAAATATATTTCTTTTATCGAAATCTAGCAGCCCGGAAATATTTTCACTTATTTCTCACTCTGTATAGTAAAAAATGATTAACCCAATTTTTTTTTATGAAAGAAATTCAAAGCCGTGTTCCTGGGATCACAATATACCACCCTTAAAAATATGTTCACTTAATTAAGACTCACCCTGTACAGTAAAAAATTATAAACCAAAGAATTCAGTAATTCTCTAGTAGAATTTAAGCAAAACATTTTTTTTTATTTTCAATACAAAATAACTCGGCAATTTAGGAGTAATTTGAAAAACGGTACAGAGAAAATGTTTCTTTTATAAAGATCTATCAACCCAGAAAATATGTGCAATTATTTAAGACTCACCCTGTATTTGAAAAAATACATGAGATGAATGTTACCACCCAACTTTCCCCTAATATACAGGGTCGCTGTTATGTATGGAAACGGTCGATTGTTAGGTAAAATATAGGAGGTACCCCAAAAAGTTAAATACAAAAGGTATAGGGTTTATAAATATCTTTTATTAGCGGGTAATACATTTAAGTATACAAAGTCGGTCATAAAGTCGTGGCACATAAAAAGTTTCATTTTTTTAAATGGAATCCCCTGTATATTGTTACATATTTCGGTTCTTTCTTCAATTCTAAGCAAAATCGAAATACACAATGTACCTCAAACCAACCGTTTCGAGTTATTGACTTTTGAAAATATCACTTAAACAATTTGATTTAATTAATTTCGATATGTTCAGTTTAATTTAACGATGCCATTCTGCCAAAACTGTGATAATTAATAATATTTGACATTAGTTCTCAAGTTAACATTTATAGATGTATAAAATCCGAGTATATCAAGTCTGGAAATTACAAAATTTCCGTTTAACATTTCAATTCTTCAATTTATGTACATTGTGTATTACGATTATTGCTTAAAATTGAAGGAAGAATTGAAACATGCAATAATATACAGGAAAAAAAATAAAGTTTGATGTGACACAACTTTATGACCGACCCAATATACTTAAATTTACTAGTAGCTAATAGGAATTTAAAAACCCATTACAACAGTACCACAGTTTCGGCAGAATGGCATCATTAAATCAAACCAAATACATCGAAATTAATTAAATCGAATTGTTCAAGTGATATTTTCAAAAGTCAATAACTCGAAAACGGTTGCTTTGAGGTACATTGTGTGTATTTCGATTTTTTGCTTAGAATTGAAGGAGCAATTGAAATATGTAATAATATATTGGGGGTCCTATTTAAAAAAAAAAATGTCAATCTTCAATACTTTATGAACGACCCTGTATACTTAAATTTATTTCTCGCTAATAGATATTTAAAATCCTATAACTTTTGTATTTAACGTTTGCGGTACCTCCTATATTTTACCTAATAATCTAACCTAACCATACATAAGAGCGACCCTGTATAAAGCGCTACTCTAGTATTCTATGAATGTATTGTCTTGTTTTGCAAATCATAAGAGACAGTTAAAAGGTGCATAATAAAAAATAGTTAATTAAAGAGAACTGTAAAATGAACAGAGTCACTGGTCTTGAACAATAAACATAAACCGAAATTTTATTACAGGATATGATGGCAAAGCAATACGTCTGTCTATAATGTCTATATTGGCAACGAATCGTTTCCGGTACTTTCAAATTTATTAAAACGACATCTAAATATAACTATACAGCTAGAATACTTACCGGTGGTGGTTCAGAAGAGCAGTACTCAGAGGGCGGGTACTCCGGCTTAATGGTGACAGTGGCCATCGATTCGAGGACCTGCTTCTCCTCCATGATTGTCGTCGTCGCAAATGAGACTAAATGCAAAATCCGTCTCTGTCGTCGATTTCTCTTTTCCTTTGCAAAGGCGAAAGTTTCTCGCTATAGTGTTGTTATTATTGTTGTTGTTATTGTAATAGTTTGTTGTTGTATCGTTGACCGGCTGCTTAGACCGACTGACGTGACTGGGGACGGGGCAGGAGCCTTGTAAGCGTTGCCCCTACCGCGAGACGTGGACTCGGACCCGCGGCAGGCAGGAATTGCTAATTGGTAAATTGTTGTTGCTAAGAAACTAAGAAGAGGCGAGCGGTTGATATACACCGCCGTTCATTCTAGAAAACACGCAGTGCCGAGGCCGAACTATGATGTTTTGTAAACATCGAATGGGTTTGAAGTGGTTCCGCTCTCGGCGTACTAGTTTATCTTTACGACAAGTTAAAAATTTAGTTCCTGCTGATGAGTATATACAGTGAAAAATCTCTAAGTCGAATCTTCAAGGGGCCGGAATTCAAATTCTTCAAATTATCGGAAATTCGAATTGCAGAAAAATACGTTATTAAAAGCCAGAATGTAGAATGTATGGGAGGGAGTTAATCACCGCGACCTTACAGATCTATTTTGTCGTCATTTCTTAAGTTATAACTCATCATACAATCTCAGGACTTTGACAAAAAGCCAGTATCTGAGACGGTTTTACAGAGGATAGTTCTCCATCTCCGATATAACTAAAAGTTCATGGAAGTGTTCTAGCGTTTACCTATTTTCCCACAGAATCTGCATTTGTCGTTGTTTCTTATTAGCTTTACTGAGGTGTTCGTTGAGGAAACAGTGTCCTGTTAAAGAAACCCCTAAGAATTCGAAGATTGTTCTTACTTAAACCAAGGAAAATCTTTGATTTTCTCGGACGTAAGTTTGGAGACTTTTTCAAGTGTCTTAGACCGTTGGAGGATTCCCATTCCAGGTTACGGATAGAGTCTTCCAGGCTCTTGAGTTTCGCTTTAAGTTGGTTTCCAGTTGGGAAGCAGAACGGTACTGGCTCAGTTAGTGGAGTGAGAGAGTGAGAGCTCTTTTCTAACTACATTGTTTGCTTTTTCGTGGCCTCCTTTTTGGTGGGCCTCCCTCTCTTGGTGGGCTGGCACGAAGAATAAATTGGATGTACTGTGTTGTTTTAATCTTCTATCCTAGACATAAGATGGAAACATTCTCCAATACAAATTGGGGAAAGGAGTTGCAGATGGGTCTTTTGAAGAAATTTTTAAAACGAAATATTTTAGGCCCGATTCACTGTCAGAGTCGTCATCATCACTTTCAGCTTCAAAACTGCTTGAAGAGAGTGACTTTCATATAGACTTAATAAGTTTATTTAAAAAACCTAAATCGCCCATCACTCCCACTCAGAAGGACATGAAATGGCTTGGCATTATGAAATTGACAAATACTTATCCGATTCAAGAGTTGGCGGTTCTGAGAATATTTTAGAGTGGTGACGAAGACACGAAAATGTTTTTCAAGTTTAGCTACCATAGCCAGGGATTTTTTAGCCACACCAGCGTCGTCAGCTCCTGTTGAAAGACAGTTTTCTAGAGCCGCCCTTACTGTCACAAAAAACCCGGAACCGATTAGGCGACAATGATGTTAGAAGCCTTATGTGCCGTAGATCTTGGATGGCGAACGACAATATTAAAGGCCTATTTTAAATGTATTATTATTTATTTTAAAATTTAACTTTGCGGAAGAAGCCATACATAGAAAAATCAGTTTTATTAAGTCGTTAAGGATAATCTATATTTACGTTATTATTATTACTATTTACGTTAATAAATAGTTTCTTACTTTATTTGTTTTTCATTGTTGTTTTTTTAATCCGCAATTCTTGTTAACCTTAGAACTTCAGTTTTTTTCAATAAAGTTTATTAATGCAGAATTTTGTGGTTGATTAAAAATATCAAATGAAACTTAATACAAAGTGAAGTAATCAAGTAGCTTGACAAAAATCAAGTAGTTGTAAGCAATCGCTTGACTTTTCAAGTACTTAAAATTGTAACTACTTGACTTGATTTCAAGTAAACACATAATAATCGAGTTGGCGAGTAATCAACTCGAGGGAGGAGGGTCATGGTCAGGTCCCATATGTCCCTCTTTCAGAGAAAGAGAGGGACATATCCTCTATTATAGATACGGGACAACACCGGTATCAGGTCTAAGGAGAGACCAAGTTAAAGAGGTGAAGAAAATGGAGGCAGATCCTCCAGCCTCCCACCTCAAGTGTACCTCAGCCGGAGGCAAGCTCCTCGACTGTGAAGGGCACGGAGGGCCAAACTCCAACCGTGGAAGGGTTTGTACCCTCGGAGGAAGAACTGTTGTCAGAGGAGGATGGGAAATATCCTGTTCCCTCTAGAACAGGGGTATGATGGGTTATAGACTGTGTGATGACTCAAGGAAGGGGGGCACAATAGATCTTTAAGGTCGCAGTGATTATAACCCCCTCTTTACTCATTCTACATTCTAGAGAAACTTGTCTCCTCAACGAACACCTCAGTAGATCGAAGAGAAAATTGGGAAACACTAGAACACCTCATCATTGAGTGTACCGAGACGACAAGCGTTCGTGCCATAAAAAATTTGGTACGGCTGATGTCGGAGATAGCATGTCCATAGCTAGCCTCTATGGAACCGTCTCAAATACTGGCTTTTGTCAAAGCCCTGAGACTCTATGATGAGTTATAATTCTTTATAACCCAAGAAAGGGAATACATAATAGATCTGTAAGATAACGGTGATTAACCCCGCCTAAACATTCTACATTCTAGAGAAACTTTGAATTACAGAAAAATACGCTAAATTAAAGGTTTAATAGAAAAAACGACTACAAACATATAACATAAAATAATATTTAAATATCGCTTTCCCATTTTAATTTTTCTAAAAAATCGTCTAATCGTTTCTAAAATATCTCACTACTTTTACTGCAACCGATAAAAATCGCATGAGATGCGTGCAGAGACTAAAGATCCATACCGCATATGCATAATGCGCTGCTGCGGTTTGGTTTGGTTTGGTGGTCGATTTGATGGGTTGTGCGGCTGTTCGTGGTATTGGGCGAATTTCTAAAAAGATCTACAAATCGCAGCGGCGAACCGCATCGAAGCAATGCATAAACGGATCGCATCATAATCCTTAATTAATCCGGGTGCGCCTCAAAGTGGCTCACTCCTATAACTTTTTTAGTTTTCAGATAAACAAAGCGGATTTGGTATTGAGATTTGGTATGTGACATAAATTAGATTGATTGACTTATTCAATTGTTTTTTGGTTACTTCCTGTTTCACCGGAAATGAGCTACAACTTAGATTTTTAAATAACACCCTCGGTGTATTTCTACTTTGTTCGATGAAAAGCACTGAATCGAAAGTAACTAAAATAAAAGAGTGTTTGAAAGGTTGTCTAACTTGGCCATAATTTGCATAGTTCAGTTAGGGCTCCAAAGCGTCGCCACCTGCTACCTGTCACGTGTCATTACAAAGAATGACAAATGACATGACAACAAATTGTTTGTATTTTGCAATTGTTTACAATTTTGTTTTGAATTTTTGGAATTTTGTTATTATTTGTGTAGCATAAACTTTGTTTGTTTGTGTTGTGTTTGTGCATTACAGAAGTATGGACAAAGTTTTATTTCCCGAGGAACGAGAGACCTTATATTTCTCTATGATTTGAACTTTATATTTTGTGCTGTGTTTTGCCATCATCATGTAATATTTTGTTCAGCCGATGATGTGATTTGAACACGATCCAGGAAAGGGTATCATGGAAAGCAAGTTCGATATGTAAAGACATTGCCCATCTCTGAACTCTGTGAACGTAAAACGAACTGACTATAAATTTGCGCCTTCATTTAATAGTGTTGAACATTTGCTACATCAACTGAACTTCAACTGCTGACTGCTGAGTTTATAAATCCAACTTAAAGGTGAATTAATTTTTGATGATATCTTATTTAAATCTTTATCTGTTATAATAGCATAGATTGCAAACCCTGCGATCTTATATGCTTTGTTAGTGGCGTTGTTAAATACGTTTTATAATACTATAGGTAAATCGAAGGGTAAATCGCTGGTGTATTTTGGTGGTGTACAAGATGTTGGCATTTTCGTGGCATTATTGGTATTAGTACTAAATTATTTGGCATTACCTTGGCATTAGTGTACAGAAATTCATCAGGAGTTTACCCCTCGAAGTTAATTCAGCATATATGTTTTATATTATCAAATTTAATTTAGCATTTAACTGTAAGCATTTGAAAAGTCTACAATAGTTTATACTTTTCAAATATTCCGTTTTTAAAAATAAACTTTCGTTATATTTTTGCAGTTTTAATTTCGTAATATTTTAAAAAATACATAAAATTTTATATTCATATTTAAACAGCCCGCCTTTTTTGTGGTAGGCAATGCAGATACCTATTTTACCGATAAGGTCTGTCATATTTCGATTAGTTCAGTTAGGGCTCAAGGGTGCGCTACAATCGATCTTCGTTAAACGTGTTGCCTACTTTTGACTATGGAAATGACAACTCTTTTATTTTTATATTTCTCTATGCTCTGAATAGAATGACATACAGTGTTGTTACAATAGGTACAATTGTACTATTTTGGGTACATTTGATAGTCAAGGAGTACATAGGTACCCAATTGCAAGAAAAAAATGTACAATTCTTACTTCTCAAACCCAAACTTAAACCCACGTACATATTTTTTAGACGAACGGTGATACTGATGCATTAGTTTGAAATGCAGGTCGCTAGGAGCAGAGGCACAGAATTATACATCACTTGAAATGCTGTTCAAGCCGCACGGATGTCAAGCAGTTTGATATCCGTGCGGTAATGGAAGAGACTAATCACTGCGACCTTAGAGATCTATTGTGTCTGATGTCAAACGTGACGTCGCAATTACTTCCCATTTAACCAATGCTATTCAAAGCTCTTTTAGCTTCTGTATTGCTGGCTCCTCTGTTGCGAATTTCAAGTTCCAGAGCTTTACGCCCTGGGCTGCTCAGAACAGTTCTGAAAGGAGCTGTGCAGAATAGCCTTGGTGCCTCCATATGGCGGAACCAGTTCTGAACTTTATGACTCAATTGAATGGAGGAGAGTATCGCGTTCTTGAACAGTTCAGAGCTGCTCAACTGCGTGAAAGGAGGACAGCATATGGTGTATATAATTCTGTGAGGGTGCATCCACATTATCTAAAAGCGCGGATCGGCGGCGGCGTCGGCGTAACGACCTTGAATCGATTTCCAGCAATTCTATTGGCTGAAAAATTCATCTGTCAGAAATTTTATCTGTCAAATTCACCTGGCAAAATTTCCAATAGGGTGTAATCGATTCAAGGTCGTTAAACAATACGCCGTTCATGTTTAGGATAGTGTGGATGCACTAAACTTGGTAAAAAGGTAAATAGAGATCACATGACCCCACATTTTGCACCAAAATGCAATCTACCAAAAAGTACAATTTCGACACCATTTATAGTACAAAAATTTTTGCCCTTGTAACAACGCTGATGACATATCATATGTCAACTTTTGACATTTTCGCATATGGTTTATTTGAAGTTGTAACATGCGGTTCATCGCGCGGGTTGATAACGACAAATTCACTCGAAATACCAAGTGTGTGGTACCAAATTATTTGTACAAAAATGCTTTTTTCAAATATGGTAATGATCACAATATTTATTATTTTTTATTTTTCATGCTAGAACCTAACTAAGTACTGTTTTCATATCTCCTATATTTTACATAATAATCGACCGTTCCACATAAATAAAAAGCGACCCTGAATATCGTTTGAACCAAACCAAAAAACTTAGAGGAAATTGGAACGAAAATGCTAAATTTTGTGTAAGAGGGAGGCTAGAAAATCAAAACTCTATCTACGGGGGCCTGTTTATGGACTCAAATATCAAAGTGTATTTTTTTGTTTCATGCTGGGTCTGTGTCTATGCCCTTTGATCTTAAAATTCTTAAACCAGGCGTTTCTTAATTTCCGTTATATAGTGATGTATGCATTATATATAATATCAATTTATTATTAAGAAAGGTGTTCAGGTTTTCTATTGTAATTTATTTTTAGTTTAAATAACTGATTTATCAACAATAAAATAGCAATAATAAACTTAAGTACTATTTTCCATTGTGATAAAATTTCAACCCACCAGCCCTCCCAATTACCAGTGTCAATATGTTAATCCCCCACAAGTTATACTATCAAAAAAACTTCACTAAGAGAAAAATACTGTAGCAGTTAATATTACAATAAAATTTTAAAATATTATATTCTTGACAAAGTAGCAGAAAAATTTCATATAAAGGGTAAAATGTTTAATATTTTGGTACATATGAATAATTTCTTCCTGCCATTGTCAAGTATATATTTAAAAAATTGCTCTCTGAAAATAACTAAATTTCATTTCATACTAACTTCTTCAAATATCTTAATCCTATATAATTTCATGATAGATTTGCCTAGAAAATTTGGGGTTTTCAAAAAACGTGCCATCTCTTGTGGGAGATTGCTCACGTAAAAATAAGATTTATTTTTCATAACATTATGTCCGATTCTGCTTTGTTTCGTAGAGACATAGCTTAATAGTTAGACATAGCTTTTCGTAGAGACATAGCTTTAAGTTAAAGTCTTAATAATCTTTCAATTTATTATCATTTTCTTCCAAGTACTTTTAGTGATTCGAATGAAATTTTGAGGATAAAAGTTACTATAAATGCTACATATTGTTTCAATGCTAAAAAAGTGGATAGACATCAGGGACGTGCACATGGGTTATCACTGGAATATTTTTCAAAAAAAAAACATGTGCGCCACTGACTTTTTTTCTTTTGATATCAAAATTGTGTATCAAAAATGCCAATTAAAACTTATCTCTTGATATTTTGTCGAATTCGACCTCCTTGATGAGATAAACGCAAATTTATTAATCACAATTAATAAAAAATTTAGAATATTAAAATAAAATTAAAAAATTATATATTTTACCTAATATATTATTACTTATTAGCACAACCTTCAGCAACTTCAAATAAAAAAATAATGGTATTTAAGATAATTACATAAAAACTAATTTTAAAAAGTTTTAAGATTTCATTTTTAATTATGCATTTCCATATCCATATTTATTGGAACTTTTTTTCATATTTTTTGATGAGAAATCTATGAGTATTTATTTAAAACTTTCGCAAGTGAATGATATTAAAAATTTTTACAGGTTGCTATTTGATTTGGATCAAGACAATAATTAAATTGCGTTTATCTCTTCAAATTGGGCCATAATCGATAAATTATCAAGAGACAATTTTTAATCTTTTAAACTGCTTACAGTATTTCGCTAACAAGGGTAAAAAGTCAGTGGCGTACACGCTTTTTTAGAAAAATATTCGTGTGATGATTATTCGAAAAGCTAAAAGTACTTGAAAGAAAATTATCATAAATCGAAAAAATATTAATACTTTAACACTCTGTAGCTACAAAACAAAGCAGAACCAGACCTATGTGATATAAAAAATAAATCTAATTTTTACGTGAGGAATCTCCCTATTAGAGATGGCACATGTTTTTTGAAACACCCTGTATAAATTACTTTTGAAATAAGAATATATTAATTATTGTTATATTCATTTAATTAAAATTTGAATTTTACAAAGCTCACAGTTACATATTTTATTTATAAAAATGCTATTAAAAAACGAAAGAAAATTAATAATTTAGTATTAAGATATTACTACGTAACTTATTCATCAGCTTCTAAATTAATATGGCTGCCAAATTTACCATAAAGATGAGCTTTAAGCTCTGACATTTGATCCTTTATTCCAACAGATTTTGTATTTAATGCTGTAATTTCAGCTGATATCTTTTCCTTGGCTTCTTCTAAGCATTTCTAAAAATATTGATTGTAATAAGCATATTAAAAAAAAAACACAAAAATAATTATTGAGCAATATTACCTGTGTTGTTTCTAAATCTTGATATATAAAAACCTCTCCAACTAAATATGGAATTTGTTCATCATCGTCGAAAAGAGCAATTTCATCACATGCATCCTCAAGACTTTTCAAATCGTTCTAAAAAAATGCTTCATATAAGTAATTAAACCACCAACTGTTCTATTTAAATAATTGCGAAGAGGACTGACTATTTTTGCTGTGACTTTTTGCCAAGTCTATGACAAAATTCTGTAAACTATTCTATTACCTCTTTAATTTTAACGTCATCCTTTATGTCCTCCAATTTTGCATTTAATCTTGCAAATATATTAATCTTCTGCTGATCTTCATACGAAATGTGCACATCTGAATCCTTAAAACCATTTTGTTAATATCTTATTACAAATAACTTCTTATTTTTCATACCGGTTGGAAGGTGCCTTTAGAATTACTTGATGCCATATTGTTGTAAATCTATTTACGTAAAATAAGATCAATAATAATACTTTTTCAAATCAAATTACCAAAATTGGTTACTATGAAATTTTTAAAGGAACTCTTAAAATTAAAGGTTAGTTTTTGACCATGTTTTTGACTGTAGTTTTTGACAGCACCCTAAAATATTCAGGCAACTTATAATACAGTTATGGTGTATGACGAGTTGCCTGAAGTTAAACATTAATTTTCAAATATATTTTATTCCATAAATATACAGGATGGTCTGATTATAATATTATAACTTGTTATACTATTTTAACAGTGATAATATTATTATAGACTTTTTTTAATAAAAAGCCAAGAATTCAAAAGGAAAATCGACATATTCCTAAAAAAGTCATTGTAAAATATTTTCTATAGTTTTAAAACTATATTATTATACCAAGATTGCGAAGTATAATTTTTGTCATATCATCAATGTTATTAATGAAGGTACACTCTGTATAATACTTATGCGATATCAGTGATTGATCTGACACGTTTTAATAATTAAATTATATAACATCTATTTATAAAAAAATGAATATTTTTTTCTGTGAATTCTGGATCAATATTAATTTAATGCTTGACAAGTTAATACATCCTGATAAAATAACTAAATACTCTATATAAAAGGTTTAAATAGGTATTGTTTTTCAGTTAGTTTTTTTTCCAGTTATACAAAATATAGCAAAATGTTTGGATTTAACCCAATACCAATAAGTACGGTTGACATTAATGGAATATACATCAAAGAGTCGTCTGAGAATTTCTTCGAATATTTAAAA